>NC_087151.1:39452692-39457692 GCF_035594125.1 Scylla paramamosain | reverse complement strand
CTCTTACCTCTATTCTTCTTCATCTTTCGATTTTTTCTTCCTTCCTTCTCCCTTCTCCCTTCCTTGTGTCATGCTTAATTTTTAAATCTTCTTTCATTTCCTTCTCTCTCTCTCTCTCTCTCTCTCTCTCTCTCTCTCTCTCTCTCTCTCTCTCTCTCTCTCTCTCTCTCTCTCTCTCTGTTTCAAGCTTCCTTCGTTATCTCCTCATTTGCATTACACCTTCCTTCTTTCCCTCATAATTATACATTTCCTTCCTTTCTTCTTATTCTCTTCTATTTTGCTTGCGTTCTTTGTTCACGCTCATTTACTCGAGTTCTTTTCATCATTATCTTTCCGTGTGATCTTCCTTTCTCTTAATTCTCACTTTTATTTACTTCTCTCTTATTTCTCTTTTTTTTTCGCATCATCCGGTTGTCTTTCCTCCTCTCTTTATATCTCTCCCTTCAACTACGTCCTTCCTCCTTTTTTTCCTTGTTTTTTTTCTGCCAATTTCTCCCTTCTTCCCCAATTCTCTCTTTTGAGTTTTCATCTCTTTTGATTCTTTTCCTCTACTCAATCCCCTCCTTCCTTCCTTCTATTACTATTTTTCTTCTTGCTTCTCTTTCCCTTCCTGCTTTCTCACTTCCTCGTTTTCATGTGCTCTCTCTCTCTCTCTCTCTCTCTCTCTCTCTCTCTCTCTCTCTCTCTCTCTCTCTCTCTCTCTCTCTCTCTCTCTCTCTCTTTAGTTTCCCGTCTTTCCTCCTTCCTATTTTTTCCTTCCATTTCTTTTATAATTTCCTCTAATCACTTATCCTTTCTTCTTTCTTTTCCTAAATCCTTAATATCTTTTTCATTTCCTCCTGCTTTCTTCCTTCCGTCCTTTTTTTTTTTTTCTCTACGCGCTTCTTTCCATTTTTTCCTCTCCTTGCACTTTTATCACTCCCTCTTTTATCCTCTCATCCTCTCGCATTTTCTACTTACTTCTGTTTCCTTCTTCCTCTTTCGATGAATTAAAAAAAAAAAGATGCACAAAGTATCGAAAACCAAAACCAACTCTCAGAAAAAAAAATAAATAAAAAAAATAAATAAATCTGTCAAATCTTCTGGGTGGAGGGAAACACGACAGGGAAAACAAGAACGAGAACAACATTACAGGGAGTAGAAGGAAGCAAAAAAGAAGAAAGAGCACAAAACAATTGCCAGGCTACCTTTATCTATTACTAAGGAAAAAACTTACGGGAATACCATTACAGTAACTAGTACGAATGAAAGAAAAATAAGAAAATATCGAAACACACTACCAGTTTACCGTTATAAATTTGAGAGTTCGGAAAAGAGAGGCCACTAAATATTGCTGAGAGAAATATCGAAGGAAAGAACATTACAGTAACTCAAACAGCAGAGAAGAGAAATAAGATTCCAGAGCACACTACCAGTCTATCTTTATAGAACCTGAATGATGGGAGAAAAGAAAGACCATCAAATATTACTAAGAGGAATAATAAAGGCAAGAAAAATGCTAAAATATCCCTGAGAATACCGCCAGTTTATCCTTATTAACCTAGAGTGGTAGAAGAAAAAGCCAATCAGATATTACAAAGAAAAGAAAACTACAACAGTGACCCAAAGAAGACAAGAAGAACCTAAAGTACACAGTCTATCCATATAAATCTGAGTGACGGAGAAAACAAGACCATCAAAAATTACTAAGGCAAGAGTACTACTACGGTAACTCAAAGGATACAAGTAGCAAGACACCATCACATTCTCTCAGTGCTGGGGAAACGAAGAGCGCTGTCATCCAGGGCGAGGGAAACACGTACAGAATGAAATGAAACGTGAAGAGGAAATTCCTGGAAGCCTCCTATCATCACCCGCCAATTGAGGAACATGGGAAGGCGCGGAGAAGGGAAGGCGATGATGACAGAAGAGGATTTTGATGATGAACACACGCCGGAGGGAGAGAAGGCGAGGAAAAAGAGAAAACAGTTATGCAAGGCCTGAAAACTACTCGTATCCAGTACAGAATATACAGAGAGATGGTATAAAGAACGACTAGAATAGAAAGAGGAAAATGTAGAAAAAGAAAAGTATTTAAGCAATGAGGAATAGCACGTACGAGAATCATAAAGATAAAGATGCATAGTAAAAGAAAGAATGTAGTGCAACTAGAAAATAGAAAGGACGATGAGAAAAAGGAAGAAAAACAGAGGATAAGGAAAAACTAGAAAAAGATAGAAAAACGCGGAGCTGATGAAAAAAAAAGGAAATGTGAAACATCTAATAAAAAATATAAAAAGACAAAAGCACGTAACAAAAATAATTAAAGAAAGAATGAAGAACAACTAGAAAACAAAGGAGACGACAAAAAAAAAAAAAAAAAAGAATGAGAATGATACAGCAAAGAAAAGAAAGAAAAATACAGAAAGAATGAGGACACAGAAGAGGAAAACATGCAATGATAGACCAGTGGGAAATACAACAAAATGAAGCGAGAATGAAGAAGACGAAGAAAAATTCCGGTGAAGGAGAGAAGGATGCTGGTGCGGGGAAGAAATTGAAAATAGTTGAGAAGGAAGAGGATGGTGTGTGTTAGGTGCCCGCGTCCCTCCCACGACCTTTACACCTTCGCGGGGCCTGGAGTATCTTCCCAGCGTGTTAAGGTCACGGGGTTACGGTGGATCAGTGGTTCCCAGCTATTTTTCGTTTCATTACCCAACAGTATTTCCCCTTTGGCAAGGAGGGATGGCAGGGTAGCAAATTCTAGGGTCTGGTTGGAGGAATGTTGTTGCCGAGTAAGAAGTGACTAAAAGACCAAGAGGGAATAGAAGGGAGAGTACAGAAGCAAATTTTATGGTCATTTTGAAGGAATGCTGCTACTGTGTTTCCTGCACGTTGTAAGTAGTGACTGAAAGAGCTGCAACGAATAGACTAGAAATCTTGATCCTCTGTATTCTTGTCCTGCAAGTGAAGACTCCTCATCTCGTCCAGAATATCTCGCTTTATCTCAGCCTGGTGTGTGGATATGAATGAACTTAATTTGACTAGGCACATAACGTCAGTTAACTCATCCACGTTGCCAAATTACGTTCTCGGTTCCCTCAAATTCCTCGATTCATTTTTTTTCTTCCAACTTTCCGCTGTTGCTCCAAGAAATGTCCTTTCATAGTATTGCTATTTTCACGGAGGTTCATCTTGCATATTTTCTCCCTTTTTATTACCTGTCTCCACTGTTGCATCTTCAAAACGTTGGTTTCATCATAAACTAAACATATGTTCTGGCATTATATTGGGTTCCTGCACAATGCTCATGATGCACTGGGACTGTTTGCCGCATATTTCTTTTCAGATTTATTTCCGGTCGTATTCTTGAGCCGCACAGCTCGCAGTATACCTGTCCTGGGTGAGATCTGAATACATTACGATGCCTTTCTTCTGAACAAGGGAAAGGTTACTCGTATGGTTGGTTATGTACAAGTCTGTTCCCTTCCGCAACTGTTGTGGTACGTCTAAGGAGGTGTACATATGCATTGCTTTTGAATACTGTAAGTCTCAATATGGTTTGCTTAAATGTTTTAGGTGGAGTACAGTATTTCAGATTTCTTGTTGTATGCTCTCGTTACATTTGATGCATTATATTTTGTAATACTATTTGATTTTCTAATACATGTTTTCTTTATATCAAACACACCTCTCCGTCAGAACGTACCACACGTTCTCTTAAATTATTAAAAGAATCATATAAAATCCAATCCTTGAAAAAAAAAAAAACAATAACTTCCACTATATCCAGCTAAAAATAGCTAAGATAAAGCTCTCAAACATTTATGAATAAGATCTTCCACACTTGAGCATTACTTTATCTGACTGACCTACTATCTGCACCTCGATACTACGCGTCGTCCTTCCTTATTCGCCTTCCCTGTTAGCTATAGGGAGACAGGAGGCATGCCGTGTCCTAAGTCCATCACTACCTCATCCAAGACCCTGACCCACATCCCCAGGTACAGCGAGACATGGACGCACGAAACCCACTAACACTGATAGATTGTCACCCGAACACACAGCCTTTGTCACCGTACAGTATTGTTATGAACGGTGCCGCGAGAAAGGGGTATTTGGAGTGTGAGGAACGCAAGGCCATAGGGTTAATGAAGAATACCACAGAACATGGTGATATATATGGTTATGTGTGTTATTATATGCTGGTATGTGGAATTATTTAAAGGTTTGCAGTGAGCATTTCTTTTTCGATTTTTTTCATGTAGAGATTTGTTGCTTCATCTCCACGAAAGTTCAGAGATTTAATATAGTAGAATATCTCACTACGTAGAAGGTTTGGGTTATATATGTTTGTGTGTGTTATTATGTTGGTTTGGGTGATATTTATAGCCTTGGAGTGAACACTAGTGTACACCAGTGGCTCCTGACCCCTCACGCGGTTTCTCTTCATTAAATGATTTAAAATGATGGAAAAAAAAAATATTGCAATACTTTTTCTGATCCAAATTTGTGATTATAATGTTTTCTATTAGTTTTGGTTACGTCAAAAAAAAAAAAAAACGATCTTCATATTAAATAAAAAAGAAATCTCACGCCATATGTCTTCATTAACTACTCTAAAATATTTGAAAATATATGGAACACTTTCTGACTTGAGTTTATGGTTTTTGGAGAGCTTTTGTTCGTTTTCATTAAAAATTGGAAAGGTATCAAATTTTTAAGGCATTTTTCTTTATTTCACGCGATTTCTCTTCATAAGCTGGTTCAAAGTAATAAAAGAAAATACCATAATACTTTCTCTAATCCGAGAGTTTGTTTTTTTATAATATTTTCTGATGGTTTGGTTAGGCGAAATTGAAAAAGGATCTTAACATATGATTTTTTTTTTCTCATGCCATTTTCTCTTTATTAACTATTCTAAAATGATCGAGAAAATGTGTAAAACTTTTTTTGACCTGAGGTTTTGGGTTTGGATAGCTTTACTGTTTATTTCTATTTGAATATTTGTAAGGGTACCG
>NC_087151.1:39327692-39447692 GCF_035594125.1 Scylla paramamosain | reverse complement strand
CCAAGCGAGACGTGCTGGAGGGGAGCTGGGTTAAAATGTAGCATCTCTCACCTTTTGTCTTGTCCATTTTTCCTTGTGTGCTCGTGTATCTGAAATGTGTGTACGAGTATGAGTGATGTTTTACCACCACCACCACCACCTCTCTCTCTCTCTCTCTCTCTCTCTCTCTCTCTCTCTCTCTCTCTCTCTCTCTCTCTCTCTCTCTCTCTCTCTCTCTCTCTCTCTCTACTCACAGGAAGTTTCATATTATATAACAATGTATGAACATTACATAAAATTTGCCCTCCAGCGAAAACAGAAAGTGTGAGAAGAAAAAAAACGTGAGGGAGAGAGAGAGAGAGAGAGAGAGAGAGAGAGAGAGAGAGAGAGAGAGAGAGAGAGAGAGAGAGAGAGAGAGAGAGAGAGAGAGAGAGAGAGAGCAGCCTCATTTGAGCACCGTCACAGTCTAGGTCGTATTTGCTGCACAATAATTATTCCATTTTCATTATAATTCATTTCCCCGTAAAGTGACCGACGTGAAGTGAGGAGAAATTCAGGACTCGTGTGATTTTCCAGCAGAATGTTATGTTTTACGTTCATGATAAAAATGTGCAAGGGGTCAATGTACCAAACTCGCATATAGGTGTAAACATGGTTAAATATGATATACCTAGGAAATACAGTATATATTTGTTATTATTTTCTTGGTCAGTCAAACAAATCAGGCGATCAGTGAGGTTTGCAGCAAGCGCACACACACACACACACACACACACACACAATATTTATGGAATTAGAGCTTTCCAGATAGCACTGCTGACTCAGGAAACCAGTTACGTGGGGATATTGTGTGTGCTAGAAACACAGATACATACATTTACAGCAAGCAGGAGGCACAATTAGGAGACAAGCCTGACTCAATCCTGAAACAAAACAGCAAACATTTAGATACGAATGCACACACGGAACACCTTGCCTGGATTGCTTTGTTCCTTAAAATATAAATAGAATTCAAGCTTGCTGTAGAACTGAAGACAGATTTTGAGTTTTTTTGCTTTTGAAACGTTTTTGTTCTTTCTTTTTTTTTTGTGAAGAAGCTACACTGTGAATATTAACTTGCTCTTTATTCTAAATCTTTAACACATCAGCTGCAGTCTTGGCGGAAAAAAAATTCAAGCTTGCTGCAGAATTTTATAAACGCTTATCTTTCTCTACATTTGGGACCGTTTTTTTTTTTTTTCGCTAAGCCAGTGTGTGAATATTAACTTGCCCTTTGTTCGGCAGCTGTAGGGTATGCAAAAAAAATATAACTTAGTGTGCGTGCAGAAGTAGCGAGGCGTGTTATGCGGCGTGGTTCACAGGTGTTCAGGGCACAAAGCAGACCTCAGAAGGCACCGCCGGCGAGGCTCACCTTTAACCCGTTGGCGCCGCGGGCTTACCTTGGGATTGATGTTGGTTTGCAGGTAGTCACGTGCATCACTCCACACCTCCTTCAGCACGGCCTCGCCCAGCTCCAGCCATTTGCGGCCTTCCTCTGTCCAGTCCCTGCGCTCCGGAGAGTCATCTCTCCCACTATCATCAGAAGCGCTGCTAACTCTGACATCAACATTCTTCCTGATGAGATCTAGATGCAGTGCGCCAGTACTACGTCGGTAACGGTTCAACTGCGCATTTTGAGCTTCTTGCATGAGCGTTGACGTCTCGACCTCGGAGTCTGACACCATCCTGAGCAGTTGTCACTCCGCCGGATCCCTGAACTCGCCGCGCTGGCTCAGCAAAGCAATTCTACCTCAAAGTTCATGCATACTCCGTCCCGCAAATACGGCGTGGTATGATTTTCGTTACTGATGAGTTTGTCACCATGATTTTCTGACGTTGATTAAAGTCAGGTTAATGTGAAAAATTTAGACATGATTTAATAAGAGAAGCGCTGTGACAAGTATTGAATTTGTAGAACTGACATGACAACTGCATTTTTCCACTGCATTCTTCCTTATGCAGTCATGACACGCACGCGGATGTGTATTGCCGCATGATCCACGAGGAGAGGACAAGAAAGAAACAATTCACATTGGCAGTGGGCCTTTTCTCTGTCACCATCTCTCACTGTATCAATTCCCCGTCCCCACACAGTCACCTCCACACCTCAACACACCAAGAGAGCTGTGTCATTCCATTCCGATGACCAAGCATACATCGAAACACAAAATCAACAAGAACCCCAAACTGCCACTGAGGCCCCATAAATTCAATAACACTGAAGATTATCAATAATTTCAGTTTACATTAATAGTATTAAAAAAAAAAAAAAAAAAGCACTAACACTTTCAATGACGTTTCTCTACACACGATATTACGGTGAAGATTTATGGCCAGCATGTCGGGACTTTAAACTGATGGATGGGCAATGGATGGTGTGGGCGACATGTAACTACGCAATGTTCCCCTATATCCAGGAATTGAAAGTATATTCACTGTGCGCTCTTCACTATACCATCGTAATACATCATATCCACAAATCTATATGTAACTGCTAAGCTTTCCTGGGATGGTTTGGATTAAGTAAACAGCCGACACAGATGAACGGTGAGCGTCAGTGGTTCTTTTCGTTTTAATGTTGAATCATGAAGACTTGTATTGATGAATGAGTGAGGCAAGGTACAATACACCTAGGTAGAGTGATGTGGAGCTGTAGATAACGAGGGATGCTGAGGATGGATTGGAAAATGATGACTTAACGTGTGAATCAACATACTAAGTGGAGAGAGAGAGAGAGAGAGAGAGAGAGAGAGAGAGAGAGAGAGAGGAGAGAGAGAAGAGAGAGAGAGAGAGAGAGAGAGAGAGAGAGAGAGAGAGAGAGAGAGAGAGAGAGAGAGAGAGAGAGAGAGAGAGAAAGTAGGTGGATTATGAATATTCAGAGGTGAGGACTGCTGCCATTAACATACTAACGCGGCTGTGTGGAGGGACGCATTGCTGCAGGTGGGAAATAAACGCGAGTCTAGCTTGTCAGGGAGAGACAGACATGAAAGGGACACTGGGAGGGCATATAACTGTAACTTCCGTGTGGAAATAAGATCGTGATAAGTGGATAGATAAATAGATAGATAGATAGATAGAAAGGTAGATAGGTATAGATAGATGGATAGATGGATAAATAGATAGATAGATAGATAGATAGATAAATAGATAGATAGGCATATATAGCTAGGTAGGTAGACACAGATAATTTATTGTCCACATTCATGGATATAGTTCAACTCATTTTTAGTCCAATTTACAATGAGATAAAAACTGTACAACCAAATATCTCTAAAACTTCAAAACAAAACAGTATGTTATATAAGATGAAATAAAATTATATATTCATAGACAAGTTTGGAAGCAAGAATAACTCAGCAGTAAATCATGAATCGTAGAAATGAGAAACCGCAGCATCGTTTTGATAGAAATGAAAGACGCGGAAATAAAGGTCAGGCTGTTTTTAATTCGCAATTAATGGGAGCAATAATTATTTCCTACCTAGAAAGGCTGCTTTTCTGGTATTTCTTCTTTGTGTGTGATGCTCTATAATGATGTCTGTAGTCAAAATGAATGAAGAAATAGTAAAATTAAGGAGGAGAAGGAGGAGGAGGAGGAGGAGGAGGAGGAGGAGGAGGAGGAGGAGAGGAGGAGGAGGAGGAGCATCTCAAAAGAAACCTATGAAATACGTACTTTGATTACAACTTTGAAATAAGAGAAGAAATGCCCTTATATTCTATCAAAGGAAAAGTCAATCACGATGTAGCAAAGTGCAACAAAGCGTTCATTTCAATCGTCAACTTTGATCAGCCAAGTATCGTCAAATCTTAAACTCTTTGAATGCAAGACCGCTTGAGTTAGATCAGACCTGCGTTTTGTCCTCTACTACAACCGTATTACACAAGGCAGCAACCACAAAGGGAAAGCACAATAAAAAAAAAAAAAAAGACAAACAGAACTACATCCTCTCTCAGAACCATAATACACTATGCAGCAACAAAACAGAGCAGCACAGCAAAGAGATCCATCCTTAGCTAATAACACATTACACAAAACAACAGCACAACAGGAAGTAAAAACAGTTTCTATCCTTTACCATTACCATATTACATCAGGCAACGGCAGAAGAGAAAGACACACGTAAAAAGGTTTTATCTTTTACCAGAAGCCATATAACACAAGGCAAGAGCGCAACAGGAGATCAAAAGGAAACAGTTCTATCCTTTCTCAATACCATACTACACAAGGCAAGAGGAAAACAGAGAAGACACACACACACAAAAAAAAAAATCTTTATCCTCTACCAAAACCACATTACACAAGGCAAGAGCACAACAGGAGATCAAAGGAAACAGTTCTATCCTTTCCCAATAACCATACTACACAAGGCAAGAGGAAAACAGGAAGACACACACACAGAAACAGAAAAAAAAAAGCTTTATCCTATATTGAAACCACACTACACAAGGCAAGAGCACAACAGGAGATCAAAAGAAACAGAGCTCTATCCAATACTATCCAAAACTATCCAATACCGCATTACACAAGACAACAGCAGAACTGGAAGACACACACAAAACACAACTTTATCCTTTACCAAAGCCACGCTACACAAGGCAAGAGCACAGCAGGAAGGCACAACAAAGGGAGTTCCATCCCTTACCGACAATCTGGGCTATTTCAATGCAATAATCATCAGCAACATCTCGGAAACATCTCCACTCTTAAAGGCCGCGGAGTCGAGGCGCCACTGCAGCTACGTAGGTAATCAAGGGCTGCTAATTGAACCCCTGGCCTTGCGTGGAGCACCCAATTACCAGGAGGCCAATTTACCTGCTAACTACCTATCACGAGGCCTGATTGGTGCTTCCCCCCGCCCAGCTTCGTGGCGTGGTGCTGATGGTACTGGTGATTGTGGTGATGATTATGGTGGCGGTGATCGTGGCGGTGGTGGCAATGGCTATGGCAGGGATGGGAGTAATGGTAATGTGTCCAGAGTCGCTAATGATACAGCAAGGAAGACAGAGAGAAGGTAATGTTAAAATTCACTGCAGTTTGCATTATTTTTCCCCCCTTAACCTCTCTCTTCCGCCCCTGCTTGGCTGACGTTGCCTCTCACCCTCGCCCCCGCCTACCCGCCCACGCCCCTCGCCCCCGTCACGGCGCAGGAACACCGTGAGTGGGAATATATACAACACCACCGCCTTGCTCCCTACACGCCACGCCACAAATCATCCGAGCGAGCAAAGCTGTTTTTTTTTTTTTTTTTTCCGCAGCACCTAGTGGAGTTTTAGAAGGAAAAAAAAAAAAAATTCTTACACACACACACACATAAAAGGAAACCTATACTTTGCTGGATTAGGTTATTTTCTACTTATCTTTCTAATGTTTTTTTTTTTTTATCCAGTTACACACTGCTATTTTATTTTTACTCAATGTAGGAGGAATTTTAACTCATCTTACATTCCACTAAGGATAACAAATACTGTTTTAACACTTGATTAAATTTAACGACTTATTCTTACTTCTACAATATTCCTGAAGCTGCGAAGGTATAAATAAAATCCCTCAAGTGGGGTGCAGTTAAAAATACGTCGAGTGCCCACGTCGTGTGGTCTGCTAGCGGCTTAGTCCCTCGCTGCGTAATCAAAGTGACGCTGACAAAGGTCGGCGAACACAGCTTGGCTCACGCGGCCACACGTTAACGCCCACGACAGGAGGGAACCTTTGGAAGGACTGCGACAGACAGCCGAAGCCCACACCAGACTATCAAATACCACTGAGCAGGGAGAGGAGTGTGAGGCCTGAGTGGTGCGTCGCGGGGAGTTCACCCACTCACTGTCTGGCCGCGGTAAAGGTAAAAATATAGTGATAAAGAAATGGTATGTGGCAGAGTCTCTTCTTTTACTTACTGTTCTACGTACGGTGAACTCAATTGTTACATCATTCCATAAAATAATTAGTTTGTACACTCATACGGGTAAGAGATGATGTCCCCTAATTCCTTCTCGTGTCCCCGGAGAGAAGGACGAATAGGACGAATAATGAGATATCCAACTGGGTTATGAGCGACGGCGGATTACGGGGATAAGAATTAAGCGGCCTTGGATCAACTGCAGATTTCGAATAACATGGTATAATTACATACAGATGAGATCATGTCCCTTAATTTCTTCTCCCGTTTTCAAAGTGGACAAGGTGGGGTGAATACTGACATGTCTAGCTGAGTAATGGCTGACGACAGGTTATTGGGATACGAATCAAACGGTCTGGATCAACTACAGATTTCGAATGACGTTGCAGAATTTAATGTAATTAGAAAACTGAACCTATTTCTTAATTATGAAGCTGCCAGTGATCAACTCAAAGCAAACATTAATACTTTCCTGGAAATTCACTAAGCATTGCTCTAATTGTCGTCTTGTTTTTCTTTCATCCTTTCCTTTCTTAATTTTTCATATCGGCATTTCTTCAAACCTGGAGCTGTGATTAGCTATGTATCAACTCAATAATTTTACTTTAATGCCTTTTTCATGGATATTCATAATCACAGAATTAATAAAACCCCAGTCTGCAAGGAGGAACACCAATTACGTAACACTGACACAAAGGTGTGCCCCCGACCCTTATCACCTTCAACTTCATCAACATGTAGCTTCTGTCAGATCCCTAAAGTGCCCGTCAGGAATTCCAAACCATGCTAGGCTTATTCGCACCACGCCACACCAAGTTCAACTCCACTCAATTTCAGGCTTATACAAGTCTCACGAGCCCCTTTCGGTGCAGGTAAGGGGGCAACTACTAAAGGTATTTCAGCGGGTTAATGTCAATAGAATCCCAACCTCCAGAACATAATACATAGAAACACAGAGCAGTCCATAGCAAGTAACTGAAGATGTGCCAGCTAAGAGACACTACTCAGGTACCACTTGCAGGCTAATGCTAGGATAACCTTGTGAGAAGACGCTATATATACAGTATGTTACAATATTAATGCGGCTGGACTAATGAAGATACTGGGGCACCTAGAAAAGGGACAGAGAGCTCGATTTCACTGTGTTTAGAGCTTTCCTTCAATCTAAAGACCTCTGACACGCTGACAATCTCCTTAGGAAACCTGACAATTCATAGACTTTCAGCATTGTTAGAGGAATTAAGACCGAGAAGAGATACTAAGTACAGTGGAAATAATGCATCTTACTCGTCTATTGATCATGTATATCCGTGGAAAAAGTAACACCCTTCCTGCTCCTCATTACCACCACTCTTCTCTTCATCCTCGCGTACAGAACATCAAAGGAACACTCATAAGACATTTTCCTCGGCTACTGATTATGATTATACGTGAGAAAACTAACACTCTTCCTGCTCCTCATTACCATCACCATCCTTCTCTTCGTCGTCGCGTACAGAGCATCAAAGGAACACACAGTAAAACACCTACACAAGCACTACACATGAAGTAGTTTCTCTTGTGTGTTCCCTGACGCCCCCACAACACTGCCCGCGGCTCTTTGATTTATGGCGGTGTTGGGCGCGGCGGCATCACGCTTCCAGGCCCTTCAGGAACTCCGAAACTTTGTCTGACAGCTCCGTTGAGATCAAAGAGAGACACGAAGTAATAGGACTGCCCGCGCTGTGTCGGGAGGCGGGTCGTAATTAAATGCTCTCTCTCTCTCTCTCTCTCTCTCTCTCTCTCTCTCTCTCTCTCTCTCTCTCTCTCTCTCTCTCTCTCTCTCTCTCTCTCACACAACACTTTCTCTTCTCTCCGTACGCATCATTCATTTACATTCATACACATTTTGATTATTCTGCCTTTCATTCACTCTCACTCACTTGCCTTTCATCGCCTCCATTCGTTTGTCTTTCATTTCGTTGTTTGCGTTTCATTCCTGCCTTTATTCATTTTGCCTCACACACACACACACACACACACACACACACACACACACACTCTCTCTCTCTCTCTCTCTCTCTCTCTCTCTCTCTCTCTCTCTCTCTCTCTCTCTCTCTCTCTCTCTCTCTCTCTCTCTCTCTCTCTCCTTGTACGTACAGTAAAAGGAAATGGAACTGCATCTCTCCTTACATCTGTCTTTGTCTTTTGTGCTTCTGTTTCTTTTTCTATAGAGCTTCTGTTTCTTTTTCTATAGAGCTTTTTATCTTATTTCCATCTTACTCTTTGGTTTGGGATCCTCTCTTTCTTTTCCTCATGTCCGACCTTCCTTTACTCTTCCTATACCAGTTCTTTTTTTTCTCTAATAACAGTCACATTGTTTCTTATTTATCAGTGTATCATGATTTTTATTTTCTATTCTAAAAGTCCTCTGCCTGTGCTTTAATAGTTGTCGCTCCTTTTTTTTTCAGTACTCTCTATTAGGTGAGGAGTTTCTAGCCATTTTAATTCAAGACATCCCTCACCTCTCTCTCTCTCTCTCTCTCTCTCTCTCTCTCTCTCTCTCTCTCTCTCTCTCTCTCTCTCTCTCTCTCTCTCTCTCTTTTTCTTCCAGACACCACTTACCCTAGCCTTTCCACATCTCTCTTCTCTCCTCCACCACTCCATCTCTGCGTGTTTTCTTGTCAGAGAGAGAGAGAGAGAGAGAGAGAGAGAGAGAGAGAGAGAGAGAGAGAGAGAGAGAGAGAGAGAGAGAGAGAGAGAGATCCGACAAACTCGTAAGAAAAGAAAAGCATGAGTGGCTGGGCTGAGAGAGAGAACGAGAGAGAGAGAGAGAGAGAGAGAGAGAGAGAGAGAGAGAGAGAGAGAGAGAGAGAGAGAGAGAGAGAGAGAGAGAGAGAGAGAGAGAGAGAGAGAGAGAGAGAGAGAGAGAGAGAGAGAGAGAGAGAGAGAGAGAGAGAGACGAAAATGGAGAAGAAAATGAGGGGCAGAAAAGTGAAGATAAGCGCGTGGAAGGAAAAAAATAACGAACGATCCCCGAGAGAGAAAAATAAGAAAAAGGAAACGAAACTCACTATCTCACTGCAGCGCTTATGAGAGCCTCGGCAAATATATAAAAGAAAGAAAGAAAGAAATAATAATAATAATAATAATAATAAAACTAAATAAAAAAGCAGACAGATTATCTCACTTTTTCACTTCTCGGAGGCTATTTCATCATGGTCCTCTTGCAGCCTTCAAATTGCATGGAATGAACCTAAAAATATTCCCTTCTTCTTTCTGTAATTCATCTTAGTCTCAGTTTCATGTACCGGGAGATGAGGTTGGAGGGGAGGGAGAGAGAGAAAAGCGATGAATTTAACAGGGTTTAGAGGAGGAGGAGGAAGAAGAGGAGGAGGAGGAGGAGGAGGAGGAGGAGGAGGAGGAAGAAAAAGACGACGAGCAATATGACGGGTAAGATCACTAGAAGAAGGACACAGAGATAATGAAGAGGAGAAGGAGGAGGACATGAGGGAGTAGAAGGACGAAGAGGAAAATAAGGAGGGAGAAGGGAGAAGAGGAAAACTAGGACAAGGTGAACGTCAGTAAGAGAAAGCAGAAGCAAGTGGGAAGGAAGGTGGGAGGGAGGGAGGGAGGGAGGGAGGGAGGGAGGGAGGGAGGGAGGGAGGGAGAGGAGGAGGAGGAGGAGGAGGAGGAGGAGGAGGAGGAGGAGGAGGAGGAGGAGGAGGAGGAGGAGGAGGAGGAGGAGGATAACGACAGAGAGAGTGAGGGAGTCAGGAAACTCATTTGCAAGAGAGAGAGAGAGAGAGAGAGAGAGAGAGAGAGAGAGAGAGAGAGAGAGAGAGAGAGAGAGAGAGAGAGAGAGAGAGAGAGAGAGAGAGAGAGAGAGAGAATAACCGAAGACAAACCAAACAAACTTTCAAAAGAGACAACACAAACACAAACGCACACGCAACATAAGGAAAAATAAATCATCATAATAAAACACAGTACAAACACACAAACCTAAAAAAGTAAACGACGAAAAACACACACAAATACGAACTTACCCCAAGGCCAAGACAGCAAGCACAAGAGAGGCAGAAGAGTCACACAAGAACACAAAACAGGGACACAAGTAGCACAAGGAATATGAATGGACTGAGCCGCGCTGCTGAGAGGATTCGTCTCAGCAACACTATCCAAAGTGAAGTAGACGTTTCCTGAAGACTCTCATTCCCTCTCGCCCCTGGACGGAGGCAGGAGAGTGGTACAGCGATGGAGGCCCGCAGGAAGGAAGGGAGAGAGGATGGTAGCTACTTGATAGGGCAGAAGGCAGGAAGGGAGGAACGGAAGGAAGAAAAGGACGGTACAGTGTTAAGGTAAGGGGGGGAGCAAAAAGGAAGGAAAAGTAAGGAAGCCAGGATGAAAAAGAAGCAGGATGCAGGTTGACGGAAAGAGGAAAGGAGAGGTTTTCTAAACGAGGTTGAGGGTTGATGGAAGGAAGTTTGGCGACGGAAAAAGGCAGGAAAGGAAAGCAAGAGAATCAGGAAGAAGATACGAAAGGAGATAAGATCCAAAGTGAAGTTTTTGTACAGAAGGAGGAAGAAAGAGTTGGACGGAGGGCATTACGAGGACGAAAGGAAGTAGATAAAGGATAACTAAAGGGATATTTAGTCAAGGAAGCAGGAAGAAAAGGAGAAAGAGCATCAGGAGACAGACAGAAGGGAAAATCGAGCATAAAAAGAAGGAAATTTAAGCTTTGTAGACAGAATGAGGAAGTGAAGAGCAAGAATCATGACGCAGGGAGGAAAGGAAATGCACAGTTTTCTGGACGGAAGGAGGACGAAAAAGAAGAGAAAAGAGGAAATCATGACGGAGGGAGAAAAAGAGAGAGGCAGGTTGAGATGAAGTTAGTTTTGTGGACGGAAGGAGGACGAGGAAAGAGGAGACGAGGAGAACCATGAGTGTGGTAACGCTGGAAGAGGTGGAGGAGTGGAGGAGAAGGTCGGTGAGTGGTGTACAGTTTTCACATAGTCCTTCAGACACTCATTCCTCTCACGCTGGGAAAGAAAAGTCCCCTTGTGCCACCGTGAACCCTAAAGAGTCCCGCAAGGGCTGTTTGGTGCCTCCTCAGTCTTCAGAAGAGGCGCTGAAGGTCAACACGAAAGGCTAGGTTCAAGTCTCACCTCGGTAACCTTCGCGATATGAGGATAAAGAGGAAGATGTACAAGATATGAAATGTGGGGTTTTGGATATGAGCTGCCAAGAATTCAAGTGAAAATGTGAGATGATTCTGAGGATAATTTCAGGATTGGATGAGGTTGAGTAAGTGGTACAACTAACTAACTAACTAACTAACTCTCTCTCTCTCTCTCTCTCTCTCTCTCTCTCTCTCTCTCTCTCTCTCTCTCTCTCTCTCTCTCTCTCTCTCTCTCTTTAACCATTAGCACACTGCACATATATATAGTTACTTTTACTTGTTAATGCACATATATATATAGTTATTTTTTATTGTTAGTCTATTTACTAATTTTACACGTGTATATTTTTAATTCTGCTTGTTAGTCTAATTAAATACTTTATACAGAGTGCTTCATTTGAAAAGGCCAAGGTTGGTGGCGGTAAGTGTGTTTCATTCAGAAGGCACACTTCACCACAACTTTCCATTCACTCATCACATCATTCATTCAGTTCGTCAATCTTCTTACTCTCCTTCTGCTGCCTTTCTCATCACACCCAGTTATTCCATTTAAAGGTGATGCATATATTTTTTTCTTGTTATATATTGCCCCTAGAGAGAGAGAGAGAGAGAGAGAGAGAGAGAGAGAGAGAGAGAGAGAGAGAGAGAGAGAGAGAGAGAGAGAGAGAGAGAGAGAGAGAGAGAGAGAGAGAATGAACAGCAGTCTCCTTTATCAACTTTTGCCTTTTTTTATTTCCTAGAACATCCATCATTCCTTCCTTACCTTCACCTCCCGCCCTTCACTCTAACATTCCCCTTCCGGGTAATCATATTCCATCCTGCACTCCGCCCAGACTGCCCTCGACTTCTTTCTTCTGAGACTCCCCTTGACTTCTTCCATCTGTTCACCTCATTCTATCATTTCTGACTCGCATCCTATTCATTCCTTACCTCTGATCTGATTTTCTCACCTAATCACGGAATAGCACCTTTCCAGTCTCGATCCATCTACGTTTCTTCTGATCCATTGCTTTATTATTTTCATACGTTAGCAGATGATAAGTTTTGAGTATTAAGGAGGTGCCCTGGGTTAGACAGCTGGTGTTTCGTAGTGTTTTTATTTTTCTGATGGTCTTCTGTTCTTGTGCTCACTCTTCAGCTCTAAAATGGGTTACTAGCTTAACCTAATTTACTCCTTCTCTCCCCATGCATTCCTCGCCCTATCTAATTCCATCTCCTGTCCTACACGCCCCCGCCAAATAATAACATTTTGATGTCGTCCCTCTTCAGCTTGGGGCAAGAGAGCTAAAGTTTTGTTCATAAAGCCGCTTGGCTCAGTCTCTCATGCAATTTTACAAGCGAGGATAAACATGGATTTTATCATGATAAAGATTCCTTAGTTTCTTTCCTGTCCACGAATCTTTCTTTTTTTTTCTTAAACTCTCCACCACAGAGGCATCTTTAAAAATTCAACTATGAACTGAATCAAAACGTTTCCTCTATCTCTTTATGAAACAGAGATCAGTCTTGATTTTCGTATTCCTTGCCTTGTGCATTTGCGTCAGAATAATGTTTGTTGATCACCACCACCGACGTATCACTGCCTCACAACACCCAACACTCGTCTCGCTCCCAGGCAATGCCGCAAGCCAGTCAAGCAACACCCGAGCCTGACAACACATCAAGCTAGCGACATCAAGGCAGCAACAGTAACCAAATGCATCTCGGTACATTCCCGTCACATGCCCCGCTCCCTACACACACACACACACACACACACACACACACACACACACACACACACACACACAAACACACACATGCTACCTAACTTCCTAAATTATTCGTGCCATCGCCACTTCCTGGAACCACATGACCCTCACTCCCTCTTCGTAGTGAGGCGCCAGAATCGTCTTGGACTCATGGCAACACACACGGACCAGTACATGCAGCCTCGTTCTCATTAATGTCTTCTATTTCTTTGTCTTCAGCCATATCCACTGTGATGTGCAGTGGCTAAACTTAACTAACTTCCTCCATCCCCACATTATATCACTCTGGGCAGCTCCCATTAGGGTTCGCCACTGTGGATCTGCCTTCTGCGCCTTCCTCAGTCACACCCATTACAAGCTTGTCTCCTCCTTTCACTGCGTCCACAAAACTTCTCTTAAGTCTTCCTCTCTTTCCCCTGCTGGATAGATCCATTTCCAGCATCGCCCTCCTCTTCGTTTCTCCCCTTAACACACACACACACACACACACACACACACACACACACACACGAAAGCCAACCACCTCCATTAGTACTAATACCATATACCACCAGCAAAGCTAACCACCCACCACCACCACCACCACCAAGGTTCAAGCAGGTGCCACACACCTGCTCCTGACGGTCCTGCTCCTCTTTCTTGGTATTCTCATGTTGTCCTTCCTTCCCGTGCTCGTCGCCGCCGCCAGACGCAGCTGCAGCAACAGAAGGAGGAGGAGGAGGAGGAGGAGGAGGAGGAGGAGGAGGAGGAGGAGAAGGAGAGGGAGGAGGAGGAGGGGGAGGGAGGGGGAGGGGGCGTCGTGGGTTTGGCCGTGGGAGACTCGCTGATGGAAGGAAAGACGTAAGGTAAGGAGGTACTAAAATAATTCTCCCTCTCTCTTCTTTAAGAATGATTTCAAAATATCAGTAATTTAACCTCTTTTTTCTTTTTGTCTTTTACTCTTCCTCCTATTACCACATCTCTAGCTTCCCTTCATTGTACGATTTTGTCTTTTCTTATTACTTTTCATTAGCATTTTATATCTGCCGGCTTTTCGTGTACAAATATAAATGACATTCAACATAAATTGCCTGTGTCTCATTCACCTTCCTTCACACGCCTTACCCCTCATCCTTTTTTTCTCTTATGCATATGGTAGGGAGACCTAAAGCTAAAGAAAACAAACAAAAAAAAGTAAAAAACAGGAAAAGAGGCCAGCTAATTATCACTTGGGGATACATATAAATAAAACGCCGTAAACAGGTCTTAGAGTAATTATGAACTGAAAGTGGACAAAAAATTAAGTGTAAGTAATTGAAAGTCAAATTTTCGTGAGTATGTGTGGTAACAACTGTGGGTAAGAAAAGATAATTCCTCGGAGTGTGATGAAAGACAGGAAAAAACACGTCACACACTCCTACAATCCTCCTATCTCTCTCTCTCTCTCTCTCTCTCTCTCTCTCTCTCTCTCTCTCTCTCTCTCTCTCTCTCTCTCTCTCTCTCTCTCTCTCTCTCTCTCTCTCTCTCATCATCATCATCATCATCATCATCATCATCATCATCATCATCATCATCATTCTCTGTTCTTCTGAGGGAAGTAAACACAACGATCGAGGAGCTCCTGCATTTCATCACGATATTTAAGATTCCAGAGCTACAAGTAGCGCCAAACCACCTAAGGAAGTATTATAGCAATGCAGCCAACAAGTTGGGAGAGCCATTGAATTAGTGGGGTTTTGGACTTATCCGTAATAATGGTGAAAATCTGATTCTCACTCCTATAATCTCCTCTCGACCAGCTGGCCCAGATCTGCGCATGCGCACTAGCACCCTTACGCTACAACCCTGCTAATTTGAGCCATAACCTCAAAACTTTACCACATCTCATTATGGACTCATCAGTGATCAAGGCACTTCTAGAATCTCAAGAAAGCGCATACAGGGGCGCCATGGAAGTGGTGATAAAGAATATGAAGGGAAAGATAATGAAGCTGGAGTCCAATCTTGCTGATATCACCATTAGCCTTGAATTCAACCAGCAAGAAATGGATGATTTAAAGTCTACTATCAGGAAATATGAAAAAGAAAAGCAAACTACCAAGGTTAAGCTGAACCAACAAACAGCTGTCATTGACGCAGATTGAAAGCCTGAAAGAACGTTGTAATTACATGGAAGACTACAGCAGACGAAACAACATTCTTATCACTGGGGTGGAGGAGCGGAGCGGGGGCGAGACATGGGAACAGACAGCGGCGATGGTGTTGTCTGTCTTGGAAGACAAGATGCAGCTACCTGGCCTCGAGCTGGAGAGAGCCCACAGGGTGGGGCAGCGCCTAGATGCTAGACCACGGTTTGCTTCTCACGATACAGTGATCGCGAGGTAGTAATGAGGAGCGCGAGGAAGCTTAGAGGAACGAACATATATATCAATGATGATTTGTGTGCTGCCTCACAAGCTATTAAGAATGCCCAGATACCCCAGCTGAAGCAAGCAAGGGCTCAGGGGAAAATAGCATTCTTCAAACACACTAAGCTCATCGTTAAGGAATCACCAGCTATAGGGAGTCGCCTGCCCAGGAATGACGAGTCACTGAATGTTGAACCAGGACACCTGATTAACCAAGGAGAGCCAAGAGTCTCTGCTGATGGTGATGGAGCCCAGGCACCTGCTGCTGTTGCTGCTGCTGCTGCCATGGCTGAGGCGGGAATGGGTGCAGGCAGCGGGGTGGGCGCCGCGGAACTGGTGTAGAGGGGTGAGCTGTTACCTTCCCTTCCTTCCCACTACCCTGCGTTGGCTATCCACACGGAGCGCCCTCCCTTGACCCTTCCTCAGGCACAAGACACCGGCACAAGAAAAAGCACGAGAAAGAATAATTGTAAGTAAGGATAGAATAAAAGTGAGAAGTAAGGAATTACGTTAATACTATTTTCTTTAGGTATGGCTGTCACAGATCACTTTTCTTTTCAGTCAGTCAGTAATGATGAGCTGTGCTGTCTCGGTAAAGATGATTCAGATAACACTGTCTTTCATTGGCGGTGTTTGATACCAGTTCACTTTCGACAGTATGAGGATTCTAACGACAATGTAGATCCATTATTGTATCTCCCGGTTAACATTACATATAAATCTTCACAGTATGTGTATTTAAACGACTGCAAAGAACAACCATGCGATCAAAATGTATTAAGAATATTAAGAATTAATATTAGAAGTCTTACAAGCAGTCTTCAATAATTTATTCATCAGTGTCAAAGTTTTAGTTTTGTAAAGTCTGATATCATGGGTTTTTCAGAAACTAGATTAGATAATTACACTGCATCAATGTTTAACATACCAGGTTACAATTTATATACTACTAATAGAAACAAGAATGGTGGAGGTACAGGTATGTATGTCTCAAACATTTATATTTCTTGTTTTATCAGACTGTAGTATAACAGAACCTAACTTAGAGTGTTTTTGCGTAGAACTTAGTAATGATAAAGAAACTAACTTTCTAGCTTCTGAATATAAGCCGCTCTTTATTCTTTAGATCAACTACTGAACCTCACTGAGGGAAGTATTCTAACTATTATTTCTTTAGAGATTGGAATTTAGACCTGCTTAAAATCAATGGAACAGGTGTGCTAGGTTTTATGAATGTAATGTATTCTCATGGATTTTTCATTAACTACTAAGCCAACCAAGGCTACTGATACTGGTGCCACGCTCATTCATAATTTTTGAACAACTCAACCACGAAATAATATTAAGAACTAAAGCATACACTGATATAACTGGCCATTTTCAGTTTTCTTCCAGTGTCTTATGAACTCTAATTATCAGAAACATACATATGTACGCAAAAAATCTTCTTCCCATATAAATAACAATAATTTAATAAACAAAACTGAAAATACTAACTGGGAACAAATTCTAAATATTTATGATCTATAATAGACTTTTGAAATATTTTCAAAACTATACAATGATAACTTTCAGAAATGTTTTCCATTAAAAAAAATAAAAATTAACAAGAAGTACCAATAAAGCAGAAGTCCCCACATTACCAGCGGTTTAAAGACCAGTATCAAAGAAAAGTACAGACCCCCGAAAACTGGCTGCAAAATGGCCCTTAACTTATATAAAAGACTTACAGGAATAATTTAGTATCACTCTTACGCAGTGCTAAAAATAAATATCAAGATAAAAATGAAATCTAGACAAGATGATGTTAAGGCCACTTTGAAAATTATTAACCATTTAGTGGGTAGGACTAATAACAACAAAAATACAAATGAAATGAAATTAAGGAATCAGTCTGTTCCCGCAACTACTGTTTTCATGATATTTTTTAAGCAAGTCAGTAAATTTACAACCTCAATTTAATATACAAGTACTATTAAAAGTCCTTGAAAAATACGGCTGCAGGATATGATGAAGTCTCCCCTGAAATGCTAATAAATAAATAAATGAATAAATAAATAAATAAATACAGCACAATGTATCAGTGTCCCACTTACTCACATCATCAATTTGTGTTTCAAAGATATTTTCCTGAAAACTCAAAATTACAAAAATTATATCAATCTTTAAATTTGATGATAAAGAAGACTAAAATGATTATAGACCAATTTCTGTTTTACCTTCATTCAGCAAAATATTTGAAAAAAAAACAAAAAAACAATCACAATGAGACTAATTGAGTTTTTGGAGTCTTTTAACCTGCTATCAAATAATCACTTTGGATTCCACAAAAAATAATTCTACAAAAACAGCAATATTAAAATTTCATAGTGAAATATACAAGAGTATGGAGAGCAAGAACCATGTAGTAGGAGTATTTCTTGATTTGTCAAAAATCTTCGATTCTGTTGATCGAAACATATTAGTAGATAAGGTTGAAAATATTGGAGTAAGAGGATTACCATTAAGAATGTTAGCTACCTTACAGAATTAGTTACAACCTCTCAACTGAAGTCCTGTGTAGCTTGATTTATTCTTTATGTTATCTATACCTTATTTACAGCATGTCTATCTGGGGATCAAAGGCAAATATGTTCCTACAGATCTGTTGTTGAAAGGCTTAAGGATGCTAATGTTTAACCTGTTAATCAAATTTTTCATGACGTTGTCTATATATGAATATTAATGATGATAATCACAGTAATGCAATTTTTACTCTGTTCCAACATAATCAAGGTACCGGAGGAAATCATCGTAATTTGATGTGTCCAAATGCAAGAACAACACTTTATAAGTTGTCAATACACTTTGCGGATCCTAAAGTTTGAACACATTTCTTGATGACATAAAAGATGTAATTTCAATATATATAAAAGTAGAATGAAAAGTATTTAATTAATATTCTAAGTCAAGACTCTAGAGGCTAATGTTACTAGTGGTATATACTAATATACACTACTTGGTATATATATAAATGTGATTTACAGTATTGCATTTTTAATAATGATGTATTTATATATTTTTTTATTTTGTTTATATAACAACGATGTAGCTTCTCATATTAATAAGTTTCATCATAAGGTTACTGTTACTTAAAGAAGTAGTGAAATAATATGTATTTACATGATAAGATATTACTGCCCTCTGTATTTATTACATATTATGTACATTATTTCTTTGTCCGCTAGGGAGCTTTGGCTTAGCGGGCTATTGCCTTAATAATCAATCAAACAATCAATCAATCAGTCTGTAATATTAAACGCTTCCTTCATCTGTCCTTCTATCACTCTTGCAGACGTATGAGAGAGAGAGAGAGAGAGAGAGAGAGAGAGAGAGAGAGAGAGAGAGAGAGAGAGAGAGAGAGAGAGAGAGAGAGAGAGAGAGAGAGAGAGAGAGAATGGTCAGAACCTGCCGCTGCGCATACAATGAAGGCTGTGGCTGAGGTGACCATGTTCCTGCCCTCCTGTCACCCACGACATCTTCCCCTCACACTCCCCTTTGATCGTGCCTCTCTATCTCTCCTATCCTCCCCTCAATTCCCCCTTACACACACACACACACACACACACACACACACACACACACGCACAGCAGATTTATTAATTTTTTTTTCTCATTCACAATACCGAACACTTGTTGAACTGTCATCGTGAAAGAAAAAGCCTGAAAACCTTATTGGCTTCCATTGTGGCCTTTTAAAATAAGTCGAGGTAGGACTCTGAAATGTTTGGAGATACAGACCATACCCATAATAAATATCTCGGACGATTCAAGCATACAGAACTAAGCCACAAACAGAAACAAGAGTAAGAGTAGATTTTAAATAAGTGGATTTTATTTACTCTCTACGGTTTGAAAAGTTTTGGATGGAAATAATCTGTTTCCCTCCCTGGATATCTCTTGGCGCAGGTGGCAGGTGAGATCTTACCCTCTCCCTCACCCTCACCACCACTACCATCACCACCACCACCAATACCCTTACTACCACCATCCTGACCACCACCACCCTCATTACCACCACCCTTACCTCCCTCACTACCACTACCATCACCACCACTAATACTACCACTACCCTCACCACTACTATCACCACCACCTGAGCCACCAGCATACTCAGGAATCACAAACAACAAGGCCCCGGTCGATAAGCTGCACTCAAATACTTTAAGTACTAAAAGTGTAACATAAGAAGACGGCAATTTGGTTTCTGCCCGCTCTCTCTCTCTCTCTCTCTCTCTCTCTCTCTCTCTCTCTCTCCTCTACTGATGGTGATGATGATGATGGTGACAATAACGACGATAATGACAACAATAATAATGACAAGAGCTCCTCAGCAATCAGTGTTAAAATGTAGTTCCTTCACATCTTCACAAAATTAAATAAAAAGAAAAATATTTGCATATCCTTTTCGCATTCTTCCTCTCCACCAATTGATTACCTGCATATATATTTCAAGTCTCAAGCTGCGTTAAATAATTTTTTGCCAAGAAATTCATTAAACTCACAAACTTTACGAAGCAGGAGAAAGAGAGAGAGAAAAAAATCCCTCTAGTATATAATTTCCAGCAAACCATTTTTTCATCCATTCTTTACACAAACTAATTTTCGCCAAACAATTTTTTCTTCCTTTCTTTTATATTCCACACTACTACTCATTTCCACGTTCAATTCTTGTCACATGCAACACACGAATTAAGAAACGCCTGGTATGGTATGCGTTCTACTCACACAGTAACTAGCAACACTCGTACTTCCAACGCGCACAAGAGTAACACAGGCGACACGAGAGGCACCACACACTAACTATTATTCACCTTTATCACCTGTTTACAAGAGGAGGTTGGATGCTAGGACTGGGGGAGGAATGTGGGGAGGGAAGGGAGTGGAAGAGGTTGGGAAGGGAAAGGGGGGATGGAGAAGAGACAAGAAGGGAAGGGGAGCGCTTAGTGGGGGGGAGGGAAGAGGATGGAGAAAGGGAGGGACTAGGGATGGGGGTGTAAAGAGAGGACGGGAAGGAGGGTGTGGGGGAGGGGAGG
The DNA here is from genome assembly GCF_035594125.1 of Scylla paramamosain. Classification (NCBI taxonomy): domain Eukaryota; kingdom Metazoa; phylum Arthropoda; class Malacostraca; order Decapoda; family Portunidae; genus Scylla; species Scylla paramamosain. The sequence continues at coordinate 39,427,407 of NC_087151.1, read as the reverse complement.
GTGTATGTAGGAGGGGGATGGGGAAGAAGGGGATGGTGGTGGGAGAGGAAGGATAAGGGTACCTAGGAGGGGAAGGAAAGGATGCGTTGCGAGAGGAGGGTGGTGTGCTGGGAGGGGAAGAGGGAGGTGTGGGGCATGATAAGGGGAGTGTGCGCTTGGCGGGTTAAGGGAGGATGAGGGACGGGACGAGAGGAGGGCTGTGTTAGGATGGGGGAGGGATAGCTAGGGTGAGAAAGATAGCCCAAAATTCAGATAATGACATCCTGCCGTGACGCTGTCTTCATTGCGTTGCCCTTTGCTGTTGTCGTTGCTACTGCTGTTGTTCATGCTGTTGTATACTGTTATATTACTACCACCACTACCATCGTCACCACTACTATGTCTTTTATAACTTCAGAACATAAGAATATAAGAAAATAAGGGAAGCTGCAAGAAGCCATCAGGCTTACCCGTGGCAGTCCCTGTAAAAAACATACCAACCTATTTCCACCTATCATCCCCAGCCATAAATTTATATAATTTTCTTTCAAAGCTCCCTAATGACTTTAATTACTAATAACAACACTAATAAATTTTTTTACTGCTATTAACACTAACTAAACCATTCACCTCTAGTATCACTACTACTACTACTACTACTACTATGCACTGGTTGACGCAAGAAGATCGAGGAGAGATAGAGAGTGATGATGAAAAAATTATTATGCCATGAAATAGCAAGGAGATCACCAGAATATGCAATGGACAGGAGCAGCTGGAGACTCGTACAAGGCGCCAAACTCCGACACTTGAACGGCGAAAGGAGAAAAAATAAGCGGCAGGATGAATGAATGGACTTCCGGATGTTTTGCAAAGAATGGGAGCAAGGACCATATTCTGAAACAGTTCTGCGCCGCACCTCTACTACTTTTAAAAGAAACTGGTTAAAGTTACACGGGTTTCTAAGAGTGTTTTTACGATTGTAGTGAAGGGTTAACAAGATTTCTACATTATTAACAGGAAAACACTCTTAAGAACCCGGCTACTTATCTCTGTGGCCTCTGAAAATAGTCATGGTGAGTGAGAGTACGAAGTGTTTCAGAATACGGGCCTACAGTAAGAGACGAAGATGCAATGGACAGGAAGAAACGCAAAATACTCGTATATGGGGGCAACTCCTAACACTTAACTCCTGACACTTCCGTGGAGAAAGTGGAATTACGGCACCACTTTGAAACGCTTCTTTCCACGAACGCCAAAAAAGAAGGCGGCGGTGAAAAGGGAAACGTTGGAAAAATACCGAATGATCTGGGAAGAAAAGAATTCTGATACTTTTAAAACCACAAAAGAGGAAGAATTTTAAATATGTGTAAACGATTAAGCTGAAAAGAACCAATCACTTAACATTCTCTCGAGAACTAGAACCTATGTCATTCTGAATCGCGCATGGAGGGAATGAAATATTTGCTACAACACAGCAATCTAGAACAACAAACAGGAAATATAAACTTCGCCAGCCGTGAAACGTAGTCCGGTCAAAAAATATCGTGCCCTAACTTCTGCAGACAGAGACAAATGATACTATCCAGGGCATTCGACAAGGAGTGAATTTTTAAGATCGAACCACGGAGACCGATTGCTGAATATTGTGGTCGCGTCTATGTGTGTGTGTATGTGTGTGTGTGTGTGTGTGTGTGTGTGTGTGTGTGTGTGTGTGTGTGTGTGTGTGTGTGTGTGGTTACAGAAAGTTAATGACTTGCATCATATGGGGCATGTAAAATATAAGTGATAGAAAGGGAGCGAGCTTTGTATTATAGCTGACTGGAGAGGAAAGGACAGAGTAACAGTGGAATATTATTAAATTGCCAAACACACATACATTTACACTGGAAAGTCTAGTATTACTGATGAAGATGTGAGTCAGTCGAGGTTCAAACTTCTTTTTTTCATTGCCTAAGTCACGGAAACTCACCAGAATAATTTGTCTTGGATTTCGAAAGTTAAGGTGCTACAAAAACCTTGATTTTCCCAGCAAAAATACTTTATTTTACTTTTTTTTTTTCTGGCGGATTACAAAGCTACGTAAATAACAAGGAAAAATTTATGGGAACATTGTAATAAACATTGCAATAAACATCTGCTGGATTCGAGCCCACTTCAAGCAAAGTTTCCATGTTACTTCAATTATCCTTTATTTAAACTCCTCATTTTTACCAGTAATCCTACTACTACTACTACTACTACTACTACTACTGTTTCTACTAACACCACTACCACTACTACCACCACCGCTACCACCACCGCCACACAACATTGCCTTTCCTTCGCATTCTGCTACTAATAATGTTACTAATGCTTCTGTTTCTACTGCTCGTCATTCTTCCACGAACATGGCTATTTATCCTGTAATGGGGTGGTCATTTTCTCCTCATTCATGACCTTCAGGCACGGAAGCAGCAGTGAGAATGGTGGTGTTGGTGGCAGTGGTAGTAGTGGTGGTGCTGCGGTCTTCAGGTTACTATTATCCTTTCTGGGAAGTTTGTCGCCGGCGTAATGCGTTTTAGCTTTCCTTCCCCAGAGCTTGCCATTCAAACTTTACAGAAAACTCCGCAAATTCACTTGGGCCGCCCACCACCACTATCACCACCACCACCACCAGCTTTCCCGTGCTCCAAAACCCATCTGAAAGCCTCCATCTCCTGCCGGCGCTACGTCCATCATGAGAACTTGGTAAACAAAAAAAAAGTAAACAGTAAACTCACTTGGGCCGCCTATCGGTAAATTTCCCTCGTTTCAAACCCTCTCCGGAAGACCCTGTGTCATGTCAGTATCCAGAAACTTGTAAGAAAAGTAAAAGTAAAGTAAAAGATAAACAAAAACAGGAAAAGTAAACAGTAAACTCACTTAGCTGCCCATCATCAGATTTCCAAGACTAAATCTTTCTGAAAGACTTCACCTCCTGTCAGCAGCACCACCTTCACCTCCGGAACTTGGTAAAAAAAACAGAAACACAGAAAAACAGCCAGAAATACGACTTTAATGGAGGACGCAGGATAAGCAAAACACGTGGTGGCGCCAGAGCGAGGCAAATGAAGTGAACAAGCGATGCAATTTCAATTTTACTGCTGCGCTGCCGTAACTCTTTCAGATGTCAGAGTTTTCCCCGTGGTTTAGACAGATATCTGGCAGTGATGAGTGACGTGATGAAGCTCTACTTGTATTATCTGCAGCTGGGATGGCTTTTGGGGCTGCGAGAGGGGGAGGAGAGAAGGAAACACGGAGAAAGTTATCTGTATTTTACGTTCAAAACTGATATATGGTGGGATCTTTTTTCTTCGGTTTTTACGTTCGGTTCCCCAAGTATGTTAGAGCTAGCGATTGGTGGGAATGTTACTAATAATTTTTGCGTGCGCTGATATGTAGTGCTAGTAACCCTTTTTTTTTTTTCTCATGTTTTCAGACACCTAAATTATCACATTTTTTTTATTTCTAGTCGTTCAGTAATGCATGTTTCTTTATTCATATCCGACACAAATATTAACTTAGCAGTAACGTTGGTATTGATGACAGACTGAGAAGGTACAGTAGTATATAAGTCACTCGTTTACACCTGTCAGCTTGAAATGAGCGTGGGTTTCTCAGAGCGAGCTGGCCTGAATTATTACCGTAGAGAGGTGGAGGTGGAGGTGGTGGTGGTGGTGGTACGTGAAATTGTGGAAAGTGGTAGGTGGTGGCAGTGACGGTTCTGGTTACGTAATGGATACTGGTGGGCGGTGTGGTGGTATTGTGATGGTGATAGTGGCTAAAGGTCATGTGGATGTAAGGCGGTTGGATGGATGTGTGGGTGGATGATGGTAGGGGTGACGGGTATGGAATGGATATTGGTGGGCGGTGTGGTGGCATAGTGGTGGTGGCAGTGGTTAGATGTCGTGTGAATGTATGGATGTATGGACGGTTGGATGAATGCGTGGATAGATGGATGGATGGATGGTCGTTAGTTGTTATTCCTGACCGGTGATTCACCTTATGAATCTCGGTATAAAAAAACTTTCTTGGTATTATTTTATTCAACCGCACGATTACCTTCTAAGAATGCAGGTATCGCAGTAGTAATATTATACTACACACTGGAGCAATCTTTCCGCATTTTCACCGAGCTTAAGTTCTCCTTTATTTGCCAGATTCCTCGAAAACAGTGATATGGAATATGCCTCAGACATTGCCGAGGTCAGTATAGAGGAATGCACATATGATCACGAGTCTACGGGAGTTCCTGGAAGCTTGATTGACACTAGAACAGAGAACCAGGATAATGGCACCGACCGAGGCAAGACAGAAGAAGGTGGTACTACACCGGGGAGTGGCAGAGGGTAACACTGGCGAGGGGAAGGCAGAGCGTGAACTGAACAGCACCCCAACGACAACTGTTCTAAGGCACCGGTCATGCCAGACTGGTGCTTTATTAAGTGAATACCTCGGTCGGTCACTTCCTGCTTCGTACGTCGCCTCCACAAGCTCGGCATTTGTTAGTATTCGTACATAGCTGCCGCAGCACACCGCAGGGACGTGCTGCCGTGTTCACGAGTCACGTCGCAGTCTTCCGTGTTTCACGACGGGCGTGTCCTTGGGAGAGCGGCATTCGCAGGGTGATTTGCAACACATCAGGAACGTGTGCTACTCACGCTACATGTTACCGGAAGTGTTTCGTGACAGTCCTCTATATGCAGAAGCTTCCCACAGATAAATAACAATATATTACCAGACAAAAAGTAAAAGCCTTTAACATCAAATTTTAACACATAAGAGAAATGGAAAAAAAAAAAAACTGTGAGCTATAATGAGATAAAAAAACGAAGGATATTGAGTTATAAGTATGTGTGTGTGTGTGTGTGTGTGTGTGTGTGTGTGTGTGTGTGATCCAGTCCCTCACGCCAGTCAACCACAGTATTCCGTACCAAGCAAAGCAATGAAACACCGCATTAAGCTAAACCAAATCACACCACACCATACCACACCACACCACATGACACATACATCATACCACACCACATAAAACACACACACACCACACCACACCACACAAAACACAAAGCATCACAGCACATCACACTACACCACATCTCACCACATCACACCGCACCGCACCACACCACATAAAACAACACAGCACTGCAGCACCACACACCACGCCAAGCCACACTACGAGTACAACACAACTCAACTCTCCTTTACTGTATCTTCATTAAGAGTATAGGCATAGAAATTAATAAGATATAGTAATTCTCTCTCTCTCTCTCTCTCTCTCTCTCTCTCTCTCTCTCAACCTTCACTCCAACCTGTCCCCAAGCTCACCAATCGTCACTCCGTCATCGTGTCTCGCTTTCCTCACCTCGCTGGAGCAGAGGCAATGTAACCAGGAGCTCCTTACCTTTATTACGTGCTCGGCGTCCCTATGATTAAGTGGTGTTGAGGCAGCCAAGCAAAAAAACAGCAACATTGATCACCGAGAGCACGCTATGCCAAAGGTTCGTCCAACACGGCAGTCTCTCACAGCAACAAGTGTTCAAGGGACCACGGCGTGTAATGGGAAGGGACAGCTGCTGGTGGGAGGCAGTATGTGGGTGGTGGTGGTGGTGGTGGGGACAGGGTAGTGGTTGAGGTGAAGGGAAAGGTGAAAGTTGAGGGTTATATTGAGTGCTTTGGTGGTTTTAGTTGACGCAAGAGGGTAATAGTGTTTGTTGTAAGATATGCAGGCGAAGAACTGGTTTGTGCAGGAGTGATGGTGATGTGGTGATGGAAAAAATGCGCGGTGAAGGGGATGGTAGCTACTTTGGTACGAGTGACATGTAATGGAGGTGGCAAGTTTCAGCGTGATTATCAGTGGTAATGTATTAAGTGTTTTTCATTGCTAGGTGCTACGTTGCAAAGAACTGACGCTTTAAGTACAAATATTTATCTGTTTTTCTTTATCACTTAACGAACACTTTTCAGACTCTTATGTTCTCTTATGATGGGATGTTTTAAAACTGTGAATTTTGTTCATTACTTAAGAGACTGTCCTTCTTTTAGACATTCCTTCCAAAAATATGCTGTTCCTTTTCTTTATTATTGAAGCATTTAACGAGCACTTTTCAAATTCCTTTAACACAGGCGTTCAAGTACGTAATTTTCTTTTATCACTTAAGAGACTATACTTCTTTTGGAGGTTCCTACTAAAAATGTGTAGCTTCTTCACGGAGGATTATAATTTAAGATTATTCATTAACACTCACCAGTGCTGCCTGACTCTGATATCAAACCAAGCAACCAATCAACTGATCAATCAATCAATCGATCCATCACTGGTCCTCTTTGGTCTCTTGGTTCGTGCCGGAGTTACTATTTGACTCGTTCCTGCGCCGTTATCAAATCAACTAATCAACCAACCAAGAAGTCAATCAATCAATCCATCTCCGGTCCTCTCTGCTTCCTTCGTGCTTTAGACGGCATCGGAAGCAGAGTGATGAGCGCAGGAATCACGACGCTGACATGGCATTTCAAACCTTGCCTCACTCGTCCAATTAAAGATTTCCTCTAAATCCTGGAGGCTCAGGGGGTGGGTGCCAGTTGCCGCTAACTTCTGAGCTCCAAGCGACTCGTCACCGGCTCTCTTCATCCTTGACCCCATTGGATTTATTACTTTTATTACTGTTTTCTGATGATGTTCGCTTTTAAGATTTTGTATTTTATTTTTGATGACTTATTTAACTTCATCTGATTTCTTATTAATATTTTCTTGTTACTTTTATTTATTTATTTTTTCTATTGATATTCACTTGAGTTTTTTGTGTTTTACTTTACATGTTTTCTTTCTTGGCCTCCTTAGATTTCTTCCTTCTATCATTTTTTCTCTCATTTAATTTAGTTAATCTTCGTCTCATTTGTTTTAGGTGTCCCGGACCCACAGTTTTGCTGGAATACGTTCAATGTAGAATACTGTTTACCTTCTTATTGTTTTAGATAAAATTCGTACTTATTACGTTCACCCTCTGTTAACTGAACATAGTATACTGAATTGCCTATCCCTTCAGGCGAAACAAAATTATTATTATCAATGTCACGGTTGTTGTCATTCCTTACCTTTACTCAACGTTATTACCCCCAGTTGCAATGACCACTTCCTGAGCAACCTTCCCTTACCGTTCATACCTTCATCCTCTTAATCTCCAGCATGCTTAATCGCATTACTTCCACAAACGGATACCTGATCGCCAGAGTCCCGCAAAGCCAATATACCTGTCCGGGAGCTAATGAGACTGTCATTCTCAGATACAGGTTGCGTCATCCCTGTCACACCTCTACCTTTAAAGGAGCCTCTATGGGTCTGATGAACGCCAGCACTCCTTTCATCCTCCCTCAATGCCTCGCTGATATAAAGATGAGGACCCGTCACCCGATACCTGTGTAATTATTCATTTCTATGGGCCATATTCTGAAACGCCTCTGCGCTGCACCCTGAGTACTTTCAAATTGAGTCTAGTTGAAGTTACATAGGGTTTTAAGGGTATTTCTACGATTTTAGTGCCAGGTTAGCAAGATTTCTATATTATTTACAGGAGAAACACTCTAGAGAACCGGGCTCTGTGAAACTGAAAATAGTAGTGATAAAAGAGCAAAGCGTTTCAAATTACGGGCCTGTGTCTCCACGACCTGGCCAATATATCAACGTGTTTTTTTTTTAATCCTATTTTTTTTTCCTCCAACGCCTCGGTGATAAAAAGAACACCCGTCACCAGATTCCTATGTAACCATTCGCTTCTATAGCATGTTCCCACGACCTGGTTTTGATGGGATTAATTTCATCAATATATCACTGCTTTTTTTAATCTTGTATTTTCCCTTCAATGCCTCGGTGATATAAAGATTCACAAGATTCCTATGTAACTATTCACTTCTTTGTCTCCAAGACCTGGAGTTGATTAGTTTCGTCAATACATCACTGCGTTCTTTTTAACACTATATTTTTCCCTCCATTGCCACGGTGGTATAAAGAAGGATGCCCATCACTAGATTCCTATGTAATTATTCACTACCATGTTGCCACTTCCTGGTTTTGATGGGGTTGGTTTCGTCAATATATTACTGTGCTTTTTCAGTGCTATATTTTTTCCTTCCTAAATCCGCCACTGAAGGTCCATAAATTTCGTCAGAGTCTCACGCCTCACAGATCGCCCAAAGGCACGTCCCTGCAACTTCCGTAATTACTCTCTCATTTTTTTTCTTATTCTTTCCAAAGAGACAAAAGTGATAACGAGTCGCCGGACCGGACCAGACCAGACTAGCGGCACGGAGAGCTATTAAATATGATGCCCAGACTTTCCTCTTAATACAGTCATCTTTTAAATTATAACAGGCTTGAAATTCCTTTTGAAGATGGCTGAGTGAGAATAACTTTATCAAAGAACAGGAATTGATGCTTTAAAATCAAGTTGCTTTATTTGAATCCAACTCAAGTTAAACATATCTCACGTATTGAGAGAGAGAGAGAGAGAGAGAGAGAGAGAGAATCGCCAATCATCCCAACTTTGAAAGTCATAAAAAGAGAGAATATGAGAAACGAATACCAATGGAAAGTTTTTATTTATTTAGCTATCTGGTCTGAGTGTGTGTGTGTGTGTGTGTGTGTGTGTGTGTGTGTGTGTGTGTGTGTGTGTGTGTGTGTGTGTGTGTGTGTGTGTGTGTGTGTGTTGCCATCGTGTCTGTCTGTCTGTCCGTCCGTCCGTCAGTCTGTAATGTCCTTGAGCGGCGGGAGGCTGAGTATCGACCTTGAGGGAGGCGCGGCTGCTGTCGTATCACTGTCTGTGGATTTGGAAGATCTAGTTTTGTCATGCAGTTGTCATTTTTCTTTCTTTCAATTTCCTTTGCTTACGAAAAGTGCGACTCAGCAACATGAAGGTTTGAGGAATGCACATTTGAAAACAACCTCCTTGGCAACTCATGACAGATATCAACACCCACACATTTTTCTCCATCCCCGCTGCGCTACACATAAATATAAACTGACCGAGAATGATTTATTTTATTTTCATGCACAAATATCACTTCCTAGTTATAACATGAATAACACGCATGAGCTAAGAATGCAGAAAATGGAACCCTTCACCCCAGACAATATACACAATGAAGCACATTTTGTTATGAGAGACAACGCTTATCCACAACACTGTCGCGCCTCCTGAAAACAGTGCAACGCTATACTAACACTTCCCACACTCCCTCGTGCCCACCACTGCCAAGGCCACTGTGGTGCTGTCCTCAGGTTTCCCAGTGACAATAACATTCCCTAGTAAATCCGCCTATGTAACCAAACACACACACACACACACACACACACACACAAAATTAGATTTCGCCACTGGGTTTCGAACAATGTTACGGCGCATGGAATTAACGGTAAAATTCTTGGCTGGGTTACGTCACAGCTAAGGGACAGGTAGCAGGGTCACAATTGGCTTAACAGCATTACCACGGTTATTAGAGATCAGAGAGACGTGCCGTAATGAGCATGTCCCCAAGAAATTCAAGATTCATAATGGGATGACTCGCGCTTTAACAACATCATTATATAAAAGGAATGCAACGAAGTAAAATGCGATATCTTTTTCACTGAGATATTAATGTTAAAAGCAGCTATGACAGTTATTGCATGGATGATTGATGCTGGTAAAAAGAGGCATTACATCATATACAGGCGGTGAAGCAGAAAACAGTAATTAGTTCATAGAAATATCAACATTCAAAGCATTTATGAAAAAAAAAATCCTGGAATCATCGAGTTAGGTTTGCTTCTGAATAATATACTCGTACAGTAAATATAAATATGTGCAAGCCAAGCCCTCTGAAGTTTTGTTACCTTTATAAGTGTACTAATGCGGAAACTAACTCATGAAATCCCATTTGCTTTCAGTTCTGAATAACATAGTTGCGCTTAAGTCGTCCAAAAACCTGTTGGAGCGAATATTAGACATATTAATGTGTGGACATCTGTAAAGATTGACATACTGCAGACAGGAACATGTCAAAGAATTGTTGAACCTGAAAAAAAAAAAAGACAAAGGAAATACTATCGTGAGCTTCAGGGTGAGGTCTCAAACCGGAAGACCCTGAGGAGAGATGTCGTGATAGTGACTCCCAGTGAAGACTTCTCTCAGAAACTGCATACGGAAAGAAAAAAAGTTCCATGAAAGATAAGATACGTCTCAAAAAAAAAGTAGTTTCCTTGTAGGTTTCATGCAAGAATAGACTGCGTTCCTTCCATACATCTCCGACTCGAAACTTTATATGAAAAACCTTTTGTTTCTCTCTCTCTCTCTCTTTTTTTTTTTTTTTATGAAGCGCAAAGGAGACTAGATGTGGACAAAAAACGTTCTTGAATACACTCTTTGCTAATTCAAGACCTTCACTTCAAGAACCACATCTTCAATTTAGATGATCCTTTTGCCCCTTTTTTCTTTTGTGACTAACACCTCAACTGGCCTTTTATATATATATATATATATATATATATATATATATATATATATATATATATATATATATATATATATATATATATATATATATATATATATATATATATATATATATATATATATATATATATATATATATATATAATTTTTTTTATTTATTTTTTTATATCTATCTATTTATTTATTTTATTTTATTTTATTTTATTTTTTGCCCTTGGCCAGTATCTCTCTTACATAAATAAAAGTAAAAATAACGTGAGCGAGTCTGTCTGTCTGGGACTCAGGCAGGTTAGAGCAATGAGAGAGACGGATTGTAGTTTCTCCCGCCAGTCACGCATAAATTATAAACCGCCACGTCCTCGCCGGAAGTGTTCCCTAGAGCCACACATCATCTTTGAGGTAACTAATTAATGCGTAACATGAAAGGTTTGCCAAGAAAGACGCCAGGTTCACAGGTACGAAATCTCGTCTCCAGCGCTGCCTTAAAGGACTGAATTAATGAGGGCTGTGCTTGAGGGCGGCGGCAGCGGAGTAATCAATGTTTGGCAGCGTCGCCCTTAAGGTGCACAGCTCTTGGAACTTGCTGGAGGAGAGCCACGGCGGTACGCAGTTAGGGAGGTGATGAATAAGACTAGAAGAAAATATATATACATTATTAAATCTTTTATGATCCCATAGGTGGCACTAATCCAACTCCATTCGGCTCCACTTAACTTCAACTTCGTCTCTTGTTTGACGTACTTTACTCCTGCGTCTTTCGTTCTCCCTTCCCTTTCCACACGCCCTGCCGCCAAGCTCCGCGGTCCACACAATGTAATGAGATGCAAACGAAGACAGAATCTCGCGGCAGTAATTCGCTAGTTAACTTCAAGCGTTCCTGTTTTGGCGATGGCAGGATTTTCATGCTAATATCAAATCAAAACATGGATTCAACTCACAAATACATTAAACAAAGAAAGAAATCAGTATTACTTATTACTTTCCACTTGTCCACCTTTTAAACACGTACAGTTCTGTGCTGTTACGTACCGCTAACTTACATAATAGTGAAGAGCTTTTTTTAATTATCTACCATCGACGTAAAATTAAAAAAGCAGCCTAAGTAACTACTCTTTAATAAAACTCTTAATATATCTTGTAATTTGCCAGTATTAAAAGCACGTGATGTTACTGCTGACTTAACTATAAGAAACACTCTGTATCATTATCTGCCAGCAATTTTCACTTAAAGAGGCAGTCAGGAAATTCTACCCATCTCCTTAACGTATACTATTCAAGAACCCCTGTAATTGTACCAACCACTAACGCAACACACACACACAAAAGAAAAAAAGTACCACATAATTTCCATTTCCTTGCACTTAAAAACCAGATCTACACCATGAAATCTCGAATACAAATCTAAAGGAAAGCTAACACGAACAGGCAAGAGTAAAACAAAACACACACTAACGCAATGCACATAAACAGAACCACACATTCGCCATTACCTTGCATTTAAAAACTAGACCTATGACTTTAAATCTCCAATACGAGACTAAAACAAACCAAACACGAACTCTCTATAGTAAAACAAACTACAGAACAATACCTCTCATTATCTTACATTCAAAACCGGGTATATAATGTTACACAGACACCAAAGGACCACAGAAAAAAACTAATAAGGAACACGAATAAGGACATGTGGGAGCCAAGACCAGCACCAACACGCAGACGAAGCTTAGTTCAATGCTACGTAAGGCCAATACGCCAATATTCTTAATTAAAAAATGTGAATATGTATCTCCCTCGGGTGGGTCAAGGTTTTAGTGAGGCATCGGGAGCGACGGAAGATGAGGGAGGTAGAATGATGGTGTGGACGATGGTAAGAGAGAACAGAAAGGTGATGGTGAATGAGAAAAAGAGGGATACTAAGAAAAAGGTGGATGGGAAAAGTCAAGATAGGAGAGTTTGGAAGATGGTAAGAGAGAAAAGAAGGGCGATAATGAGTGGGAGTAAGAGAGTAGGAGGAAAGAGGTGGACAGGAGTAGATGAGTCAAGATAGAAGAGAGGGAAGATGAAGGAAGAAGACTAAGGCTATGGAATATGGTAAGAGAAAATAGATGGGCAATAGTAAATGGGAAAAGAGGAGATAAGAGGAAAGAGGTTGATGAGAGCTGAAGGTGAGACAAAGGAGGGTCTGGAGGATGGAAAGAGAGAACAGAAGGGCGACAGTGAATAGGAAAATAAGAGAGACGGGTGGGAGCTGAAGGTCACTCAAGGTAGCAGGGTTTGAAAGACAGTAAGAGAGGACACAGGAATAATGATAAGAGAGAAAAGGGAAAGGAAGAAGTAGATGAGGGGAAGGTAACTGTGAATATAATGAGAGTGGAATATAGTAAGATACATACAAACTTGAGGGCACGTGGAGAAAAGAGAGAAAAGAAACCTAAAACTGGGAAGAGGCGGATGAGAACCGGAAAAAGTAAGCGAGAGTAAAACGAAAATATGGAAGATATTGGGAGAGGACAGAGAGAAAGAAACTGAATGAAAAAAGGAGAGAGCGAGAAGAAGTGAGAGAGAAGATTATTACTGTGTTGCGTAAGAAAGATAAAGGCTTGGTAAGGAAAGGGAGACGGGAAAGAATAGGGCGTTATGAGCTTATAGATCGGGATAGGAAAACTTTAGTGTTATGTAGGAATAGAAGATAATAAAAATCAATAAGAAAAAGGAGGTGATAAATAGCTGAAAAGAGGAGGATGGAATGATACATAAATAAGAAAAAAGGTTAAGTAAGAATAAATAGTGATGAGAGAAGAGAAAGTGTTATATAACGAGGAACAGTAAAGTTTGGGTGAAAGCAACGAGAGAAGGGGAGACTTTGATGAAGGAAGGGAAGGGGAAGGCGAGGTGAGAGTTATAAGAGCTTAAAGGAGAGGGTGAGAGAGAAGCAGAGGAAGGTAAGGTTGTGATGTGAGAGGCAAAGGTTGGGGAAGGTAAAAAATAAGGGGAATTTTGTTAAAGGAAGAGAAGAGCAAGGGTAGCAGAGGCAATGAGACGTGAGGTGATGTAACAAGGTGAAATATGTAGCCGGAGAAGGGCGTGGAGTGAGGGGGCGGCCGTGTGTGTCTGTGGGTGGGTGTGTGTGTGTGTGTGTGTGTGTGTGTGACAGGTAAGTGAAGGGTGCGGCAATGCTGCAGCGACCCACACACACGAACACGGTCTCGCTGACACACCCACACACGGGAACACCTTGAAAAAGAAATTGAAAAAGAGAGAGATATGTACCAAACTACGAAACAGAGTTAGGTATTTGTTATACTCTCTCTCTCTCTCTCTCTCTCTCTCTCTCTCTCTCTCTCTCTCTCTCTCTCTCTCTCTCTCTCTCTCTCTCTCTCTCTCTCTCTGTTCATGCCTACTATCTGAAAGCTTGCCTCTGTTCTGTCTGTAGTAACCACACTTTCACCGCAGTCTAGAGGAGGGTCCAGCCTTCACCACCTGGATGCACGACAACAAACACGTCCCACCAGCCGATGTAAGTGTTGAGGAATGTCTTTGCTGGTGCTGGTCCTTCCTCTTCTAAAGCCCGCTACTTTGATCACAGCACGACCATACCTCATCTCCCCCACCCTTCGTACCTCCCGTAATTCCTCCTTACCTTCCTCTTCCCCTCCCTCCATATCTCCTATATCTCCTCCTTCCCCTCCCTTCCTTTCAATTTCCTTTTCTCTCTCTCCTTCTCTTCCTCCTCCTATGTCATCCTTTCCTTGACTTCCCTCACCTCTCTATTCCCTTCCCTTTTTTTCAATATCTTTTTCTCCCTTTCCCTTGCTTCCTTCTTTACCATCTTCTTCTTGGCTTCCATACTTCCTTTTTCCCTTCTTTTCCTTTTGATTTCCTTTTTTTTCCTTTCTCTTTTTTCTCCTTTACGTTTCTTGCCTTCTTACTTCACCTTTCCCTTCCTTTTCCTTTCAATTTCCTTTTTTCCCTTTCCCTCTCTTCTTTGCGTTCCTTTCCTCGTTTCCCATCCCTTTTCTTTTCCTACTCTTCCTTTCAATTTCCTTTTCTCCCTATTCATGTCTTCCTTTTCCTTTGCCATCATTTCCCTGCCTTCCCTCACCTCTCTGTTCCCTTACCCATGGAGACCTGTCGCCTTTCTATACCTGTATACACACCTGATAGTCTTAATGCCATCAGGGAGAGGAAGGTGTCTTAAGATATCATAAACTGACGGATGATAACAGCTGGCTAACGGCCTTAAAGCCTCCTGCTGGGTCCCTCTCCTGCCTATCGTGTTCCCTCGGAGACTGGTCTGTGGGTCTCCAATTTGGTCCTCTGCTTCCAGTTTTAATCACTTGGAGCAAAATCGATATCTTGACGACTGACTTATAACTGTTTGGGTTGGGAGTGTCTGGAAGGAGTGAGGTGTTGTGTGTGTATTGGAAGAGTACTAGGAAATATAAAGGAAGACAGTCAAAAATAGAGTACGAGGTCTTCGCTCGGCTGTTTGTATAATTATCGTACATTAATTACTGGTGGAGGAGACACGATAGTAAAACAGGAGGTTAAAGACAAGGAATTTTGACGGTTTAATTTTGTTGTATTGTTTCCGTTATTTTTATTGTTGTTGTTGCTGGTGCTGCTACTACTACTACTAATACTACCACTACTACTATAGCAACTACTCTCTCCACACCCTTTTCTAAATAAAGGCTAACATTTCTTGGTCACCTTCAGTCTTCCTCCCTATATAATCCTCAGGTCTTTATTTATTTTTACCACCAAACGTAAATAAATAAATGTCAGTACTAACAAGCCTCGGTCATGACATTCAACTCACCGTGGGTTTGAACCATTTAGCGTCAATTATAAACCAAACTTGTTAAATACGATCGCGTCACGCCAGGAGGTGAACAGTGGAACCGAGAGAAGATGCACTGCTTGACGTCATAACATAATATTCGTAAGCGTAGCTACGAGAAAACTAGTAGTAATATTGTGTTAGTGGTGGTGGTGGTGATGTTGGTAGAAGTTGGAGGGGGAGGAAAAAGAAAAGTGGTAGTAGCAACATCAGTACTAAAAGTAAAATAGTAGTACCAGTAACAACGTCAGTAGTAGTAGTAGTAGTAGTAGTAGTAGAGGCAGTAGTAGCAGTAGTAGAGGTGGTAGTAGTAGTAGTAGTAGTAGTAGTAGTAGTAGTAGTAGTAGTAGTAGTAGTAGTAGTAGTAGTAGTAGTAGTAGTAGTAGTAGTAGAACATTACTCCTACATTACTTTCCCATTAGTTACACGCCCAACGATGGCCTGGGCTGAGCTAGGCATGAGAGAGTCTTTAATGGTTATAACTTCATCATTCATTTTTTTTTATTTATATAACTCTACGAGGAGACACACGATAAACGAATTGAGACGCACAAGAACTCTACCAAGCCCACACGCCCAGCAGACGCCGCTTCTGGGGATGTTAGCAAATAAGGTCCTGAATCCCTGCACGGATCGCGGCTTACAACCAACCGTGCTGCTCTTCACACCGAGCCTTGCAATAAACTCTGCGGCTTTAGCATGACCGGATGAAAAATACTAAACTGTCCAGGAGGGAAACACGCATCTTTGCTGAGATGAGATTCTAAAGATTTATTATATGGTCAGTGTCTCTCCAGATGTAAGTAAATATAGGTCATTTACTAAAATATGTGTGCAACTTCTTATTTATATCTTAAAATTGGCATCACTGAAACCAGGACTATTTTCTATTGGATTTTATTTATTTATTTATTTATTTTTTTTCCAGTTTCCATTTGGTCTCCTTTTCATGCAAATTATCCTTTAACCAAACTTCACTACTAACTTTGCATATACTATATAGCTCCATTCAAGCCTCTCTTCTTCTTTTAGTCTTTCATTGGTTTCCTTTTCGTGCAAACTTTCCTTTATCCAAACTTTATACTCGTTATACATGTGTATATCAAAACGATCTCCATTCAAAACACTCTTTTTCCTGCACGTTTTTCTTAACCTATACACACTCTTTCAGCTTCCATAGTCAAAGTGATGGTTTGAGCTCACCTCCATTGTTCGACTAACGGCCTAAGGGTTACCAATTTAATACCGGCATTCGTATTCTGAAACACTCTGTTCTCGTGTCAGGACTACTCGTATTTCCAAAGGCCACAGAGATGATTAAATCTGCTCTTATGGGTGTTATCCGTATTGAAGATGCAGAATTCCTATGAAAGCTCTAAAGTCCTAAGGCCAGAATTGAAAACTTTAAGTCACTTCCACTAAAGCCTGATAAATGCGAGTTACGAGAGGGCAATGTTTAGGATTACGCTTTTTGTCCACATCAATCTTTCGTTGTGTTAGCTAGTGTTCTTTCATAGCTATAGCCAGTGCAGAAAATTAATCAATGAACCTAAATTTTTGCCACCTCACTGTCGAGTTCACGTCTTCTTCACCGGGCAACACTAGGAAGTTTCCATCCCCCCTAAAAAAGAGTAAATTCCATTAGTTCCGTAAGTCGTATCCTCCGTCACTGTATCTGGTTCGGTATTGTTTCCTCGTCCGCCGCTGCTTTATTTACTTTCCTCCCCCTGGATGAAAGTGTCACACAAATTCCTGCACCTGAGTGTTGGCTCAGCATCCAGGCGGCTATATTGCCTCCACCCGCCGGGGAAACCTTTATGAATCACCGCATCTGTTGCTTAAATTTCGCTACAATTGCATTTTTTTTATTCATGGGAAAAAAATTAAAAGTGGTTAGGGTCCAAGAAACGAAAGCACACACACACACACACACACACACACACACACACACACACACACACACACACACACACACACACACACACACACACACACGGGGAGAGAGAGAGAGAGAGAGAGAGAGAGAGAGAGAGAGAGAGAGAGAGAGAGAGAGAGAGAGAGAGAGAGAGAGAGAGAGAGAGAGAGAGAGAGAGAGAGAGAGAGAGAGAGAGAGAGAGAGAGAGAGAGAGAGAGAGAGAGAGAGAGAGAGAGAGAGAGAGAGTCCCTTCCATTATGTTCTCATATTAACTTTCTTTCAATCAATTTTGAATTTGAGTGTGTGTGAGGGGGGGAGGACAATGCCGAATGATGCCGAGCTCAGCCGAAATGAAACCCTGAATTTTCTATATGAATGACTGCAGTGCTTTTGATGGTAAAACACACACACACACACACACACACACACACACACACACACACACACACACATCCCACAAAAAGGTATATAACATGGCGCATGGTATCCTGAAGATTATGGGGAGTGGCAGACGGTGCTGTCCCTTATTGCAGGACACGGCTGAGCTATGGCTGTTATTCTGGCGAAATTAAGAAGCAAAAACCACAGTCTTGGATCTAAAAGCAACTAAGCCACTAACAATATCTCTCCTTCCTCTGTTCTTGTCCAGACTTGGACTGCAGCTGAGCAACTTCCAGCAGCTCTTCTGGACTTCCTCATCCTTTATTAACCGAGCCACGTCTGACAAGCCTTTACTCATTCATGTACTGTATAGCCGATATAGGGCAGGGAAGGTTTCCAACAGCAAGGGCAATTTTTTGTGAGCGGGGTACGTTTCTTATGAAATAATCCTTGCTCGTGGAAATCAATCACATTTGCTCAAACTGAAATACTGTTACTAATAGTGTACAAATTTTTCCAGTCTTGTCTACACATATACGAACCATTGTCACTTATATGTTGGATAATTTTTCCTGAAGTAATTGTGAACTTATTTCGATCAATAATATATATTTAATCAAATCTAAGAACAGCAACGAATTCCACAGGAAAGGACGCAAATAAAAGGAAAGCAGAACGCGCTCACGACAGCGCTGCAAGAGACAGCTTGCCGATGGTAAAGTGTGTAGTCTAAGAGCGGCTTACGTGAACAAAATCAGGTCAGCTGTCATGCGTAGAGCTGCAGGTTTGGTTTACACGAGACATTGCAGCCATTTTTTGCGATTAACATTAGTGAAATAAGGTCATTTAGTTTTTCGTATAGGTAATATAAACGCAACACCGCTGTCAGCAGTCCTCGGTGAGCCCAGCTCATATCTGCACCGTGTGTCTCCAAGGCACGAGTTACGACAAGCCATTATTGCTACAAGCACGGGAGGCGTTCATCGGGTGGTAACATTGCTGTTTCTCTTCCTCCTCACTGGAGCGGCTCGCATCTCACTCCCTCACACATTCTATTGCCATGAAGAAAAAAAAGAGCCTTCAGGGAAAAGTTCTCGTTTCTACCGGGAACTGATCACGAGGTGCCAAGATATCGTAATAAATCATTCTCTTTTTAAAAACTTAGGCGGACTTTTAGCGTAGTTTTTAACGATCCCCTGAACACCTTCACGGTTAAAAATCATCTATCTTAGCTAGTTAGGATTACTGATTAGAAAAAACTTACAAAGCTAGGAAACAAAAAAAAAAAGGAGTGCTATTATATAATATCTCCTAATAAAGGGACATTCTCTTATACCTACATTCTTCATGATGCTCTTTTTTTTATTTAGCGTTACGCCTGCCTTCCTCTTGCAGCGTGGCGGTGTCAGTGAGGCGAGGTGGTTGTGTCTATCGATTACCACTTCTTCAGCTGGAAGGGAGTAAATGAGCCTTCTAAACTGCTATCCACACGATCAGGACATCAACAGTCTAATAAATCAACTGGCTCTGAAGATATCAATGTGTTTTCCGAGATACTTTCTTACAAAGAGTTGGGGTTAAGAGTTCTGGTAAGATCAGCATTCTTCAGTTACCTATCTACCGCTCACCGAGGAAACCACGTGTTAACTTTATCGACAACACTCTTAGCGATGAGTGGCGGGGCAGTTTACTACATGAATGATAAATGAGCACACCAAACATATCACTTGTCAAAGAACACCATTCATAGCTTAAGGAATGCCAAGGAAAGCTAATGCCAAGTCTATAGTATAAGGAAAACTAAGCCAGTGCTCAGAGGCGGAAACTAAAAAATTCCTGATAATCACACACTTTGCCCTGGGACTAGGGAGGGAAGGCTTACCTGAAAATCGAGATCGTCGTCGTTGATAAAGTTGCGGTGCGCCTCGGGGTCCGGGTTGGAGTAGCTGCCGATGCTGCCGTAGGTTCTGTCACGAACAATACTGCCGTAGGTTCGGTCTCTCTGCAGCTGTCCCGTCCCGTTCAGCTCGTAACGCTCAGAGCGGCCTCCGAACGGCATCTTGATAGAGTTGCTCTCAGAAATATTCACAAGTACACAATTCACCGAAGTTCTTGTCCGATATGTGTGAGGCGCGATGTTACGAGCAGCACAGAAGCTTTTGTCTCACAGGGAAACACTTCACTCACGGAGCGCCGCCGCGTGTTGGCTGGGGCTTGAGCTTCCCCATGACTCATAGTGACGCACCTTAGTCCAGGAAGTGTATGCAGCTCTCCCCAGCAGCACGCCGGTGACCTGTGAAGCCGGGCGTCGCCAAGAGGTTACTGGAACCATAGAGAACAGCTGCAGGAACACTTACATGTCCCGTAGCAGCGTCCCGAGGGCGTCACCTGGTGTGACGGGAACGCCGGCCATCCATGACGACCTGCAGAGTGAAACAGTTGCGATGTATAAGAAATATTTATAGACGATAGAACAGTTTGTTGTGTTGACAGTAAAAGATGGAAAATTCAGGTTTACTATCGAGTTAACGTTTATCCACTTTACTTTTCACTGCTAAAACAGTCAGAACATTTTCTTTCCTAATATAAGACACCAAGAACTCAGTTTACTATAGACTAGATGGGAATAATTGTGCCTAATTCTGGGAACCAAGGTACATATTTACATCACGTCTGTTAAAGTAAAACACAATTAACAATGATGCCAACATCTGCGGAGGAAAGTATACGAATTTGAAACGCCCTTTGTCCCTACTAACCTATTCCACCCTCAATAGCTAGTTCAGTCACAGTTACCACCACTGGAAGAGATGTACACAAGCTAGGGCAGTAACCCTTTATTCATATATCAATAAACTGTACGTCTCTCAGGTCCACATAGGGACTTTGGTGCATCCCGATAAACAATAAGCGTGTATCAGTCTTCAGTTTCCTTGAATTTTATTTGCTTTGGGGGCGCTGAGGGGTGTAGTTGGCCCAGCTAGTTAGCTTCGTGACTTGTTTTGATGCAGCAGATGACTGTCGCAGTTCCCCACAGAGATAATTCTTCAACAAGAGCGTTCACCGACTCCTCCTTATTATTGTTGATCTGGCGTAAATCAAGGCACTGCCATCATACTCAACCGACAGAAACGATAGAACCACCAAAGACGTTAACCTTTCACTGCTATTCGGCACAAACATTATACTGGATAGAAATTGCTAAATCTATTTTTTTATCCCTTCCTTTTTTTTTTTTTTGTCGGGGCTTATAAAGGTTCCATACATTCTTGTTAGTGCTGTGAACTGTTGCACATCGCAGTGAAAAGGCTAAAAGTAAACAACTAATAATTCATGAGGACAGTTTCTTTTGCGTAATGGGCGTAACTTTCCTTGGCATCGTGGAAAGCACCTCATAGAATGTCGGCAGAATATCGGAGGCTCTGTCAAGGGCTTTCCCATGGCTCAGAGTTCAGGTAGCGACACCGGTGGCTCCTTTGGGCGAGGGAAGCGCGAAAGATCAAGACATCCAGCCAGGCGACCCTGACAGCTTATGATTGCAGATTTGGCAGATTATCTCTCCAGGATTTGGCGGACTGACTGACTGACTCTCTCTCTCTCTCTCTCTCTCTCTCTCTGTCTGTCTGTCTGTCTGTCTGTCTGTCTGTCTGTCTGTCTGTCTGTCTGTCTGTCTGTCTGTCTGTCTGTCTGTCTGTCTGTCTGTCTGTCTGTCTGTCTGTCTGTCTGTCTGTCTGTCTGTCTGTCTGTCTGTCTGTCTGTCTGTCTGTCTGTCTGTCTGTCTGTCTGTCTGTCTGTCTGTCTGTCTGTCTGTCTCGCTCTCTCTCTCTCTCTCTCTCTCTCTCTCTCTCTCTCTCTCTCTCTCTCTCTCTCTCTCTCTCTCTCTCTCTCTCTCTCTCTCTCTGACGATTCCTCATTATCCATTCCAACCGCCCTTTCATCCCCAAACACACACAACCTTCATAAAAAGTAAGAAAGTTTGAGGTCCGAATACGTGGGAATTTTGCTTCCCGCGTACCCTGTCAGAGTTTTAAAGGCCAAGCTTTCCGCATTTTGTCAACGGCGCTACGGGATGAATAGTCTCCTTGGAATCTCGACAAAGAAGACTGACAAAGGTGCGGCTAAACATCGAAGAGAATAGCAAAGAAGTTCAGGTTAAGAAGGAATCAGAAAAGAGGTGTAATAATTCATGAGGAAAGTTTGCAAAGATCTCCAAAGTACTTGAGCAAGGGACAAGTAGGAAGAAAGACTTAAAAGATTTTCGTGTCTATTTTCTTTTCTTCTTACGTGTCAGGAAGTCCGGCAAAGGGAAGAAAAATTAGTAAGAACAAAAAAATAGAAGAAAAAGTTTGTTCATAATACCGTTCTCTAAAAAAAGTAAGTGGAGAAGAAACGAATGAGTTGAGCAGTTTAATTTCTGAGTTGTCTTGATACTCCTCTTTTGAAACGGCACGAGTCTAACGAGTCTAAGGTTAATGAGGTGAAGGTTGTTTATCTTTATTGTTTTCACTTCCATTATTAATCACGTTTCCTCTTATCATGACGTTAATCATGCATGTCATTCCTCTCTCTTGTGAATAACTTTAAGTTTATTAGTATTTTTATTATTTTTCGCTTCACTGTTCATAACTTCCAATGAAGTAAGTACTCACTACGTATTTATTCCAACCCCCCTCTCTCTCTCTCTCTCTCTCTCTCTCTCTCTCTCTCTCTCTCTCTCTCTCTCTCTCTCTCTCTCTCTCTCTCTCTCTCTCTCTCTCTCGTGCCTCGCTCCTTTGCCCGACAGATGATGGAGTGTCAAAAACATTATTATTAGCGAGCAAAGTTTGAGGCCGCGGTGCTGTGAAGGCTTGGCACTAACCCTTCACCAAACACTCGGTATTGATCAGCAGAGCACACAACAAACCCTCTCTTTCTTCGCCACCACCACCACCGCCACTACCACCACTACCATCACTACCACCACCACCGCCACTATCACCATTATCGTTATTGCGTCAATCTCATCATTTTCCACAAGACCACCACTCCAATTTCCTTCTACTCCCTTTCTTTGCCTTCTTACTTATCCTTCTTCTTCTTCTTCCTCTTCTCTTCCTCTTTCTCCTCCTTTTCCTCTTTCTTTTCTTTCTTCCTTCTTCTCCAGTGTTGTCCTCTTTCTCCACTTTTTTTTTCATCCCCCTTTATTATTCCTCTCCTTCCCTTCTTCTATTTCTTCCTTACTCCCATCCTTCCTCCTCCACTCATTTTTCCATCATTTCTCCTCTTATCCAGAACACCAAGTAATTTCTGATTTTCATTTGATTTTCATTTCTTACTACTACTGCAGCAATCAGTGAGTGAGTGAGGACATCATGCGGAGGGGGTAGTAATTACTTCCCACACCAATTCATGTCAATCAATCACCACGACCACGACAGAATATTATCAAACTACTGACCAAAGAGATACGACAGAACATACGACTCCTCCCCAACCGCCCCCCCGCGCCCCCCAACCACCAGGTTTTCGAGAGAAGGTCTAAAAATTAAATCGACTAACTATATGCTGTTGGCTTCTCCTGGTCTGCATCTACATATTTTTGGTTAATGAAGCTAGTAACGTGCTAACATCTTGGCTTACACTCTCTCTTAGTTTCTCTTGGTCTATATCTATTTTTGGCTCGTGAAACATCCTCGGGAACATCTTCGGCTATACTGTCTCTTGGTAACTCTAGTCTATATTTACTTCTGGTCCGTGAAACAGGTAACACGAGAATACATTGCACAAGGGACCCTGTTTCCTGAGCTCCAAGCAGTAAGCCAGGAAGTGCAAGGCGAGCTGCGTCCGTGATTGGTCTTGGCGCGCTGGAAGGAACGTGTGCGGCGTGAAAAGCAACTCCCCTTGAATGCAACGGCGCTGAGGGGACAGGAGCGTGTGAGATTCTAGTTAAGCTGCAGGTGATGGAAGGCTTCAGTTCGTGTTCTAATTTGTGTAAGCACTCACGGAAGAAGGTTCTGATGCTCCGATATTTCTCCCCTCAAAATAAACACGCAAAATTCTGCCAGTCAAACACTCCTACCGGAACTAGTGAGGAAAAGTTACAAGCACTCTGGCTACAACGGTGTAAACATGTGGAAAAATGTTAGGAAAATTGGTCTCTCGTCCCTCTGATACAATCTGCTGCTAACAAGAACAAGGAAGTTAATGAGCACCGCCCGACTTGGTGCAACAGACAACTCGACCGTGTTGGTTTACTGATTGTTTATACATTTTACCAATCTTAATAAGTTTAAAATTATTGCGTTAATTTAGAAGGTTACTAAGTTATCAAAGGTTGAGCTATTTCACATTGTAAATGAGTGGGGTGCAAAAAACAAAGCAGGGAGAAAAGGATAGAAAACGAAGATTTGACGTTAAGTTTTTGGTTTCGTACAATATTTCCATTTTTTCCTTCTTTCAATAGCAATTTATATATTTCTTTTATCTTTGTCTAGAATGTTCTTTTCTTTTTTCGACTAATAAACAAGCAGCAGTTACATACATATACGTGAATTGCATTGGCCAAAACCACAACAAAACCACCATTCTTAGATATGTACGACAGCCTTACCTTCAACTCAGCAATCTATTTTTTAGCGCATAAAAAAAAAAAAAGTGATATTTGTCTATGCAAGTCCACGTATTTAGAATGCAAGTCCACGTTCCCTTGAAAAACATCCCTTTCACTTAACACACCAAAGACTCAACAACAATATGCTCCCCACAAGATCTGCTCGCTCTTCCAAACATTAAGGCGATGTGGGGCGGATTTATAGCGGCTTGTCCCCCTGTTTGTATGCTGTCTTCGCGGCGCCAAGGCTAATGTGCCACCAGATGGAGGCAAAGGAGGGATGGAGGTGATTATTTTTTACTCTTACTCGTGTGTGAGTGAGACTTTTCATGCAACACGCAGTCAAAGGAAGGATGGAGCAGGAGTTGGAGGAGGAGGAGGAGGAGGAGGAGGAGCAAGAAGATGAAGGAGGAGGAAGAGCAAGAAGAAGAAGAAGGAGGAAGAGCAAGAAGAAGAAGAGGAAGAAGAAGAGGAAGAAGAGGAAGAGGAAGAGGAAGGGGAAGTGGAAGAGGAAGAAGAAGAGAAAAAAGAAAAGTAAAAGAAAAGAAAAAAAAAGAAAGAAAAAGAAAAAGAAAAGAAAAAGAAAAGAAAAAAGAAAAAAAAAAAATAGCAGAAAAAGAAGAAGTAGAAAAGAAGAAAAATAGATTACCTGAAGTTATAAGCATTACACCTTCATCTCCCCTCTCTCCCCCCTCTCTCCCTCTCTCTCTCTCTCTCTCTCTCTCTCTCTCTCTCTCTCTCTCTCTCTCTGTGTGTGTGTGTGTGTGTGTGTGTGTGTGTGTGTGTGTGTGTGTGTGTGTGTGTGTGTGTGTGTGTGTGTGTGTATGTGTGTGTGTGTGTGTGTGTGTGTGTGTGTGTGTGTGCGCGTGTTTGCTTCCGCACTAATTACCAGGCACAGGAAGCAAAACATCTCAGCACACACACACACACACACACACACACACACACACACACACACACACACACACACACACACACACACACAAAGAAATACACAAACACTGCTTCCGCCCAACACTCACTTGTACATCTAGACATTCCACTCATCCACGAGCGTATATGAAAAATTACAAATGACTCAACATGACACACACACACACACACACACACACACACACACACACACACACACACACACACACACACACACACACACACACACACACACACACACTGAGCCTCTAAGCCACTAATGCGTGGAGTCACCTCAGGCCTCTCGTCAACAACAGTGAATGTCAAGGCGTCCCAGGCTGAGGCGCGGCTCCCCCAACTCGCGCCCAACAAAGGAGTCACCGGGGAGGATAAACGAGGCAGGCGAAGGCTTTTAGGGCTCTGGGTCATGAGAGGTGGGACGGGAGAGAGTAACCAGAGCACATACAGAGGAGAAGGGAGGTTTGCAGTACTTAGGTGGTGGTACTGTGTTCTTACATTGCCTTTATTTATCCGAAGGTTGCAGGGTTATCTAGTTTCGTTCTAAAGTGAGGTACTAAAAGATCAAGAAATTACTAATAAAACGTATTTGCTTTCGCCGTTCTTTATTTATTTTTTTCGTGTCACCAGTTCTGTTAAGGATATTAAAAAATCTGGAAAAAAAATGGTGTTAATATGAAGTTCCCAAAGGTGAATTGTAGATTAAAAGAAAGAAAAGTTGGTTAATTTATTTTTGATGTCTTGATACTCCCTTTTCTTCCCAAGTGTAGGGAGCCTAATTTTGTATAGTAAAGGGGACATTCACACTGATGCTGTTCAGTCTTCCCATCTATGAATAATCACTAGGGTTACTCTGAGTTTCAATTTCCAGGTTCTGTGATCAATTTACTGCACAAAATTACTCAGCACGAGCAATGTTCATACTAACCTGGAATGTGTGTACGTCATTTCTTACTTTCCAATCTTGTACTCATGTATTACTCAGTTTTAATGCAGATTTCCACGTTTCTGCTTAATTTACGTTCCCGAATTACCTACGGCGAGGGATAATGATGATTGCAGGCATGAAGACAAGTTACATCATTACGAACTCGATAAAACTGAAGCGAAATCGGAGGAAGCTGTCTGCTGGAGCCCAAGACAAACCGATCTCGTGAGCAGCGGACATTAAAGAGTTTCGGAAAGGAAGACGATGAAATAAAGTGGATTACAAAACTCCCTGGAAACCGAGACCAACAAAGCCAGGCAATGCGATCTGCACGCTGAGCCAACTGGAGGTAGAAAACGGAATCCAATGACGTAAATGAAGTCGTGGGATGGTGGCAGACGAGTGCGTACAATGACGATCAGTGGGAAGCAAGGACTGTGGATTCGTCTGTAGCTTCCTGGGGATTAACACTTTTGGAAGCTGACTAAATTCATTGGTGCCCTATTTCCTGAGTCGCAATGCACTAGAGTTGTGGGTGGAAAGCAAGTCATTTTCTGCACTCACTTCTACTGTTTTGTCTTTTTACCTTCAATTGTTTAACCTCTGATCTAAAACTCCACCAACTGTCAGGTTTTGCAAAGAAGCTGTCAAGAGATTAGAGGACTTGAGATTTAAGGGAAGCGCGATACACAATAAAAGTTAATGCAGAAGGATACTGGACATCTGACCCCGACTAAACACCTACTATACCTGCAACCAAACGATAGCTAGTTCTACAGTTCTACCGTTGACTCACGGTTGAGAAACAAGGCGCTCTCCGGTAACACTAACCATCGCTGTATAAAACTTGTTGTTGCGGCACCACAACTCAATCAATTACAATTTACATCATTTTCATGAGCTTGGCGTGGCAAGGCGTTGGTAGAGTTCAGTGTGCTAAGGGTCTTGCAGCAGCTGTCCTTGCATGAACGGCACAGGGCGAGTCGCACACAGGTAGTAGTTGGGAAAGCTCGACGCGGCACCAAATGGAATACTCATCTCCCTTTGTCCTGCTCCTTTGTACTGCTAGGTAGTCCTAAGTAACAGCGGCATCTCCATCTCTCTCTCTCTCTCTCTCTCTCTCTCTCTCTCTCTCTCTCTCTCTCTCTCTCTCTCTCTCTCTCCTCTCTCTCTCTCTCTCTCTCTCTCTCTCTCTCTCTCTTCGCACATCAATCTTCATATCCATCCATAAATTTATAAGAATCCACCAGGAAAAACAGAAGCTACGGGTACCAAACAGAGGTTCACGCTTCACGCAGACAGAATGAGTTCTTAAGAATGGCTCAATAAGCTTTGGTAAGTGTTTTCTGTACGACGGGAGGAGGTTGTAAGTACAGCAAAGAAAAAAAAAAAATCCTTTTTTCTAATGACTTATCTTCGACAATGATAATTAAACACATAATTCATTCGGTTTATACTTTCAATGCAAATGTAGAAAGTGGCTTTTAGATGCGTATATTCCACGTTCATTAATTATATCGTGTCATTCCCAGTTACAATATCAAAACAAGTAATTCATCACTGATACTTTATATCAACTATCAAAAAAAAAGAGTAAAAGAAAAGGGCAAATATTTGATACATTGTTTTCTCTCTTCCGTCAAACCCTCCGTTTACTTCAATCACTTTTTCCTTCTCACTCTTTCACGAGCGACTTTTCTGTCAAGCTTTTCACTTTTTCCTTCATTTTTTTTTTTTTCCTTTCTTCTTCCCAACCATCTTTCATCCTGACCTTCCATCAATAGTTTGCTCCACATTGCATCTTGGTGCATGGGCTGCTGTGACCGGATTTCCATTAGTAAGGGAGGAGGAGGAGGAGGAGGAGGAGGAGGAGGAGGGGGAGGAGGAGGAGGAGGAGGAGGAGGAGGAGGAGGAGGAGGAGAGGTGGTAGTGGAAGTGGTGGTAGTGGAGGAAGAGGAGGAAGGGCAGGAAGAGAAGAACGACGACAAGGATAAGGAAGGGGAAGAGGAGAAATACAAGAACAACAACAACAACAACAAAAGAGATACAAGAAAAGTGCTACAAGCAGCAATAGCAGCAGCAGCAGCAGAAGTACTGTAGTAGTAGTAATAGTAGTAGTAGTAGTAGTAGTAGTAGTAGTAGTAGTAGTAGTAGTAGTAGTAGTAGTAGTAGTAGCAGTAGTAGTAGCAGTAGTAGCAGTAGTAGTAGTAGTAGTAGCAGCAGGAGCAGCAGTAGCAGCAGCAGCAGCAGCAGCAATAACAGTAGTAGTAGTAGTAGTAGTAGTAGTAGTAGTAGTAGTAGTAGCAAAGTAGTAGTAGTAGTAGTAGTAGTAGTAGTAGTAGTAGTAGTAGTAGTAGTAGTAGTAGTAGTAGCAGCAGCAGCAGTAGCAGTAGCAGTAGCAGTAGCAGTAGTAGCAGCAGCAGCAGCAGCAGCAGCAGCAGCAGCAGCAGCAGCAGCAGCAGTATCGCCACACACCAGTCACCCCCCAGCCAGGTGTCGCCTTACTAACTACGAAATATTGACATGACAGAGTTGCCCCTCGCTCCCCTTGCCTCACCTTCTCATAATCGCCCTCACCTGCCCCGCGCCTGACAGGTGAGTCGGGACAGGTGACTCTGATGAGCTGCTCATGTAACAAACGGGTGATCACGCCCACTTCCTTCCCCCTCCATATTTACCTCCACTCCCTCTTTCTCCACATTCTTCATTCTCTTCTTTCCTCCTCCTCTTGTTTCCACGCCCCGTTCTTTCATATTCATCCTTCACTTATTTATTTTTTTCTATTACCTCTTCTCCTTTTTCTCTTATTACTTTTTCCACATTGTCTTTTCTTTTTATGCTTGTACTTTTTGTTCCTCTTCATGTTTCCATCTTTTCTATTTACCCCCTATTCCTTTTGCGTCTAGTCTTTCTTTTTTTTTTTATCAGAATTCTTTCTTATCTTTCTCTTTACTGCTGGCGAACTACTACTTCCTATATATATTTTTTCTTGTGGCACCAATTAACTAAACAATTTTGTATTACTATTTTTCCTCTCTGTTTCATACAATTTTATTCCACGTATTTTATTTACTATCGTCCCATGTTTACGAATTTTTATTATGCATTTTTGCTTTACATTTTATTATATTTTCGTTGAAACATTTCCCCATTCTATTTCTCTTTCTTTTTTATCATTTTTTTTCATTTCCGAGCTTTATATTATGTTATATATTTATTTACCTATTTACTCATTTATTTATTTATTTATTTATTTACTATTTATCATTGCTTCACTTTGGGCGTCTACATATGTATTATTCCTTTCATGTACTACACCTCTTCTTACTTAGCAAATAATTGTTACTCTTGCATTCGTGCTCCTTCTAATTCAAGTCTCTCTCCCCTTATTCAGTGTACACACACACACACACACACACACACACACACACACACACACACACACACACACACACACACTTTGTATTACTTTGCCTTTCCGCTTCGCTACGTTTCAACTTTTTCTTCCATTTGTATTCCGCTCTAATCTCCCTTTTCTACCATAACGTTTCTCCTTTCAAAGTACTATTTTTACATTAATGTGAAGAAGAATGGTACTCTCTCTCTCTCTCTCTCTCTCTCTCTCTCTCTCTCTCTCTCTCTCTCTCTCTCTCTCTCTCTCTCTCTCTCTCTCTCTCTCTCTCTCTCACAGCCAACACAAACATACTGGCGGACATAAGTAAAGGAAAGAGAAAAACAATTCATATACCAATTATTCGGAAAGATATGATGACTTACACAGTATACTACTACTACTACTACTACTACGAGGCAGGAAACATAAGAAGCCGTTAATATAATTGACAGAACAGAAATTGAGTACTTTATCAGTACAGTATCCTCCATCTCCTGTTTAGGCATATAATACAGAGGAACCTGGGAGTGGAGACCTATCATTTCCCTCCCGTTATGGCCCTCAAATGACCACTTCCACGCGGGCTGGGAGGAGGTGTGAGCCCCGCAGCCTCAATCAGTCTGTCACAATGGAAGACAAACTGCTCCGGGAGAGTTATGGTGAAGCAGGTGATATTTCTGTGTCCCAGTCCCAGTCCTGTACCAAATTTACGGTGAACAGCGAAATAAGAGATTGTTGTCGGTGTCCGCTTGTTATTTTGTGTTGTTTTACTTATAGTGGTTTTTCTCGTCTCTTTCTATGTGGAGCTGCTAGGTGCGGTACGTGGGTTTTTTGTCTGTCTATGGTTGCTGTTGTTGACTGTCGATATGTCTACGTCCTGGTGGATTAGATTACTGTTGTCAATTATTCTATCGCCCTTTCCCTTAC
Source organism: Scylla paramamosain (assembly GCF_035594125.1). NCBI lineage: Eukaryota > Metazoa > Arthropoda > Malacostraca > Decapoda > Portunidae > Scylla > Scylla paramamosain. The sequence goes on along the minus strand of NC_087151.1, from coordinate 39,397,010 downwards.
TACAGGTCTTGCTACTTCTCCTGACACTGCTCTTTCTACTGTCTTGTGCTGTTGCTGTCTCTGTTGCTGCTGTTGGTATTACTACTATTACTACTACTACTACTACTGTTGGTATTATTAATGCTGCGACTACTAATACTACCATTTCCACTACTATAACTACAATCATTTTTCCTCCTCCTGCTGCAACTGCTACTACTACTACTACTACTACTACTTCCACAAAAACTCATATAAGTACAACAAAAAGAACTACTACCATCACCATCATCACCTCCACCACATCCATAACAGGAACGACATCAATAACAGGCCCTGCAACCAGACCAGCAAAAGCACAGAGTACTACTGCATAATTCTCTTCCTTACCCTCTCTGCTCGCCGATCAAACAAGGGACTCGCCATTATTAATCCAAGGCCACCTCCACCTCCATTGCTTCCCGGACCCAGGCCAGTGGACCATCAGACCATCCAGCATTAGGGTCTCAAATCGGATTACGTTAGCTAAGGCACGTGAAGGGAGACCAGGCGTGTACCCTGCGTTTCTATACTACACCTGAGCACTCTCACAGCTTCCAGGGGACTTATGCAACTCAGAAAAAACTTTGCAAACTCTAATTCCACTCTCGCATTCGCGTTCCCTTGGCCCAAATCTGACTAAAGAGGTTAATTTTACCGACCACGCTGGGATGCCAAGGAAGCAGGAGGAGCACAGGAACGTGGCCCCAAAATACTACATGTTAAATCTCGAGTAAAACTTAAGGGGGAAGTTAGAAGTGGCGCTGCGAAAAGAGCAAGGAAACAGCCGCTAGACAAACGCAAGGTGGCGGAAACAAACATTATAGGCTGTAGACTTGGCAAAAGTTAAGGGCAAAGTTCGGTGATACCAGCCATAGTTAGAAGCGAGATTTGGGAGAGGTCGAAAAAACAGATTCTAAACAAACACCGCGATACCGAAACTTTACAATATAAACCCTACGTAAAAGTTCAAGGGATACGAAACCCATAAACGAGGTTGCCATAAAACCGAGGGCTCGTAATTTCAAATGTTTTAGGTTTCCATTACGATTATTTTCAAGGGACACATGAATAATCGGGTTCTCATTGGTGATTTTTCCTTGTAACAGTGTGGAATGTTTTTAAATTATCACTAGATTCATAAACACACCATTAAAGATTCAAATTAACCACTTCGCTACGGATGTTTGAAAATGTGCCTTGCTCATATACGGCGGGGGCCCGCGAGCGTTAACTTATCTAATATCTAATACTGTAATTCTCTCTCTCTCTCTCTCTCTCTCTCTCTCTCTCTCTCTCTCTCTCTCTCTCTCTCTCTCTCTCTCTCTGAGTCAGCCCTTCAGTTGTCAGAAATATGAGGCGGTTGTTGTTTTTCTGGGTGTAAGTACGACACACGCACACACACATTTACGATTTGGGGTGGTTGGAAGATAGTAAATTACAGAAGAGGTGGTAATGGGTGAAGGAGAGGGAAGGCGAAGTTATCAGAAAAAAATAGTGTGCACCTGTGTGTTTACATACGTGAGTCTCTCTCTCTCTCTCTCTCTCTCTCTCTCTCTCTCTCTCTCTCTCTCTCTCTCTCTCTCTCTCTCTCTCTCTCTCTCTCTCTCTCTCTCTCTCTCTATATATATATATATATATATATATATATATATATATATATATATATATATATATATATATACACACACACACACACACACACACACACACACACACAAAAGGAAGTAATAGACACGCGTCCACTACTTTCATTCATCAGTAATTGTCATAAGACGACCTTCCCAGCCGCATCAGCACACACACACACACACACACACAGAGAGAGAGAGAGAGAGAGAGAGAGAGAGAGAGAGAGAGAGAGAGAGAGAGAGAGAGAGAGAGAGAGAGAGAGAGAGAGAGAGAGAGAGAGAGAGAGAGAGAGAGAGAGAGAGAGAGAGAGAGAGAATGTAGGGAGAAGGGAGGAATAGGAGAGTAAGAAGGCAAGGAATGAACCAGGGAGGAGGGGGGAAGTTGTACCCCTGCAGTCTCCCCTTCCTGGAGAGAGAGAGAGAGAGAGAGAGAGAGAGAGAGAGAGAGAGAGAGAGAGAGAGAGAGAGAGAGAGAGAGAGAGAGAGAGAGAGAGAGAGAGAGAGAGAGAGAGAGAATGTAGGAAGGGAGAGGGAGGAGGGTAAGAGGGCAAGGAATGAACAAGGGAAGGGGGAACTGTACCCCCACCCCCTTACACTCTACCCTCCCTCGTGGAGAGAAGGAAAGCGGGATATGGAAGATAAGGGAAGGACCACAGGGAGGGGGGAAACTATGATGTAAGGCTCTACCAACAAGACTTCCTCATTCTGGATAGAGGGTGGACCATGGGGTAGCTCGTTTATATGACCCGTGGGAACAGGGAGGGTGGGAGGAGCAATAAAACCTCAAGGACATATACAGAGTCTGTCAAGACAAGTCAAAACAGGATATGGAATTGCTCAACAAGAGGCCAGAACTGTATATGGGACTGCTCTAAAACTAAAATAGAATCCAACCATGACGCCTACGTAGGTGTCATGGTATATTCCACTGAAGCTTCATGACGCCTACGTAAGAGTCATCGTATTGAAGGGGTTAATTTCAAAGGACACAGATTAATAGTTGGATTATCACTCGTCATTTTTTCTTGTAACGGTGTAGTATTTATTTAACCACCATTAAACTCATGAACACTCATTTTAACATCCCATCAACTTCCACTTAAGTCGTATTGGAATTAATAGCCATAATAAAACTACGGAACGTCTGAGAATCCCGTCCAAGGAAGCAGCTGCTATCCCAACACCCAGGCGCGGGGCCAAAACACTACGCGATAAAACTAAACTCCATGTAAAAGTTAAGGGGGAAACTTCTTAAGGGATAACAAGTATAGTTCTAAATGACGCAGCGAAAAAGACCCAGGAAACATCTGCTACCCAAACACGGGGGACGCTGCGCCCAAAGACTACACGGAGAAAAGTATATGTAAAAAGTTAAAGAAAGTTTTGCAAGATGTTATAATTACGAAAAAGAGTCTGCGGAAAGGAGGTTGAGGATTCACTTTCATTAAGGCAGAAGTGACTTGAAATTAAAGTGACGTAGCTACAATTACACAAAACCATTTCTTTAGGTTAGGGTTGTGAAAGAGCTCCCTTAATATAACACAGGAAGGGATTCATTAGAGCATTGCGGAAACTAGGGTAGGAGGTCACTTCCCTTACACAGGAACTCAACTGGAATGAAGCATACTCGTAGAGGGAGGAAGAGGTTGTGTCCAGGGCAACACTGTGAAGGGACAAGGAATACGAGTACAAACACAACGCAGTATCTCAAAATTGATAATACGATAGCAAGATACACAGGAAAGAGAGTACGTATATGAAAGAAATAAGCCTGAAAATAATATAGAAGGAGGAAGAGGTTGAGGTCAGACAACACTGAAGACTAGCATTGCAGTGAAGGGACAAGAAACCCAGATAAAAATAGCAGCACCCCAAAACTAACAGTACGATAGAGATTGTTTATATTATGCATGAAATAAGCTTGAAAATAACATAGAAGGAGGAAAGGGGTGAGTTTAAGGTAACAATGAAGGCCAGCATTGCAGTGAAGGGACAAGAAATACAGATAAAACACGGCATCCTAAAACAAACAGTACGACAGAGATTACTTATATTATGAATGAAATAAGCTTGAATGAAACATAGAAGGAAAAAAAGAGCGAGTTTAGGACAACATTGAAGATTAACATTGAAGTGAAGGAAAACACACACATAAAACACGGCACTTCAAAACAAACAGTAACAAGAAAGGGCTTTACCGAGGCACAGAGAGAAGAGACTAAATATTTTATGAAAGAAATATGGTAAGATAAAACGTGAGGGGATAGCAAGAGGAAAGCGAGTGTTGAGAGCATAGGATCAGCCAAGAGGAGGGAAGGGATGTATAAGAGGACATAAAGAGGACAAGAGGGGACAGGAGGGGAATAAGGAGAAAAAACAATGAGGTCAACATTTTTTTGCTTCGAAGGGATGAGAGAGAGAGAGAGAGAGAGAGAGAGAGAGAGAGAGAGAGAGAGAGAGAGAGAGAGAGAGAGAGAGAGAGAGAGAGAGAGAGAGAGAGGTTAGGTAAAGGGAAGGTCTTAAAAATCTAAGGAAAACAAACATGAGGAAATAGAAGGAGTAAAGATTGGCTTGCTTGAGGGTTTGCTCAGAGGGAAACCTACGTACCTCTCTACCTCTCTCTCTCTCTCTCTCTCTCTCTCTCTCTCTCTCTCTCTCTCTCTCTCTCTCTCTCTCTCTCTCTCTCTCTCTCTCTCTACTTTCCACACCTTTTGTTCTTTTAATTCTTTTCCATCCAATGTACACTTACTCCTCCTCCTCCTCTCCCTTCCTCTCCTTCCTCTCCCCCTTCCGCCTCCTCTTCTTCCTCCTCCTCTTCCTCTCCCCATTCCGCCTCCTCCTCTTCCTCCTCCTCTTCAATCTCCTCTTTTATAAGCCACGTACTTCAGTATTTTTTCCCCTCAGCGCCTCCTTCCCTCCAGCTCCCACGTTTCTTTTTAGCCTTCCTAACCTCTGAGTCACCTGAGACATGACAAAATTGAGGAAAAGAAAGACATACCTTTATTATATATCGAGCAACACTCTCTCTCTCTCTCTCTCTCTCTCTCTCTCTCTCTTGCATAGTAATTTCAGATCTATTACTCATCTCCTTTTTTCGGGGGTTTTTCTTCCCTTTACGCACGTCAGATAATTTTTTTTTTCCCAGTGTTAATTCCTGCGGAGGATAACATTTACCTTTACGGCTGAACTTAAGTTTGTGGAGGCCACGAGCCGCCGCCTTGGGACTTAGAATGCCATCGGTGGCCTGGAAGACTTAACAGGAATATTGAACCTGCCGTGGGAAGATGGGAAAGGCAACAGAGAGAGAGAGAGAGAGAGAGAGAGAGAGAGAGAGAGAGAGAGAGAGAGAGAGAGAGAGAGAGAGAGAGAGAGAGAGAGAGAGAGAGAGAGAGAGTCATTTATGGTTACGTATATAGAAACGTTTTCTTCTCTTATAAGGACAGTGTTTCATCAAAGGCCATACAGATGATTGGTTGGGTTCTCATGGGAGTTCTTGCGTTTTTTTTTTTCTCTCATCAGTAATGCAGACTCCATGTTAAACTGTCATTAGGGTTAATGAACACACCCATGAAAACCCCTAGAACTTCTACTACAGCCTGTTAACAGTGCTCAAAACAAGACGTAGAATGTTTGATAACGCTGCTCATAATCTTAATAAGTCAACTATCATTTTCTGTTACCACATTACATCCTCTTCGCTTTACTGATCTTATTGTGTTTTTTTTTTTTTTGTGTGGAAAATCTAGTACAATTTACGTTTACTCAGTGATGCGTTAACTTTCTACGTCTATATCACTGTGTTTTTAGATTGCTTACTTTGTTATATCAGTCTGTCACCCACACGCAAAGTTTCTAGAACCTATTCTTTACTGGGAAAGCCGAGTAATAAGGTGTCATAAGTGGAAATAGGTATGTTTTTTTTTTTTTTTTTTTCAGGGTTGGTATATATCTGCCACGTGTAGTCCTGACAACTTCTAGCAGCTTCCTTTGTGCTCTTATGGTCTTATGTTCTTTTAATTTTCTTTAAAACATCTATGATACTCGTCTTAACATGAGTCACAGGAAGGGAAGATAGCAACGCTCCCTCCAGACAAGATCTTCGGGACAGCGAGACACTGCCGCAGCTGAGTTTGTGTATGGACCGCCTGACCTAAATTTGATGCGCTCTCTCTCTCTCTCTCTCTCTCTCTCTCTCTCTCTCTCTCTCTCTCTCTCTCTCTCTCTCTCTCTCTCTCTCTCTCTCTCTCTCTCACCGTCACCCTGTCGTCCGCATGTGTCGACATACCCTCACCTGAAACACAAGAGAGAAAATAATGAGATAAATGGTTGTGTCCGTGTGTTATACTCACATGTGTGTGTAAGAGTGTGTGGCGATGTGAATGGCTGAGTGTGTATGTTTTGTTCTTGTTCAGTTGGCCATATTCGTACCTGCATACCATCATTCGTATCACTACTCACTGTGTCTCACTTCAGATGCCAATTACGTCACAGTGAATAGCGAACACAATAGCAAGCATTCCCACGCGAGCCATCCAGTCCAGTGCATTACAGTCCCTCCCTAGCCAACCACTCGTCCGCCACTCCGCGCCTTCACCAACGCGGAAACAGCACTTGGCTCATGAATGGACCAAATTGGGGCTCGGGATGAAGTGGACCTCCTCGGGAAATTGGCAGAACTGCACCCTTTATCTTCAGATTCTCCCTCACTGCAACCAGATAGTCTTTCCATCTTCATCTTCATCTCCCATTCCTGTCGCGACACTCCAACACTGTCTATATTTATATAAGAATTTTATATCAAGAGTTACAATTAGTGTGTGAGTGAAAGTATAAGTAAACTTTAGAGAAAAAATAGGTAAATACGTATCTGATCAAACTTTCATTCTATTAAACTAAAAATGACACTTACACCTACACAACAAGACACTCTTGCTTCCTCAGCCACCTAAAATGTCATAAAATGCTCTCAACCTACCTCCTCCTAGCATTCACTACGACTTGCAACACCGTCACCTCTTCACAACACATTTACCTAAGTCGCTCATCAAACAACACAACGTCTAAGTAATCTTCTCCTCACACACACCGCCACACACAACACAACAACTACGCAATCTCCTCTTGCTCCATTTACTCACACACAACACCCTCCTCACCACACACAACACACTCACCTAAGCAATTTTTTCCCACACTGTGCTTACTCACCGTACACAACGCCGTCCCACAAGGCACCCCTCCATCACTTCGCCTCAAGTCCTCGGTCTCCCCTCATCCAGGTGACATAATCAAGTCCCTCTGAGAAGTTGATGGAGAGTAAGGAGCGGTGTTCCCTGCACCAGCCATTTATAAAGTACCTGGATGTCCCTGGAGGCCTCGTTAGCCTCCCGCCAGTCCCCGCCAGGCCCTTGCACACCGCTAAGCTCCAAATGAAGCGGCCGAGATCCCAAAAAGTTGAGAACTCCGGACAAAGAAGGCCCTCGCTTCCGAAATTAGACGTCTTTGGGTACGATCAGAAGTTTTTATTACTGTTATCTTTATTATCATTAATAGTAGTAGTAGTAGTAGTAGTAGTAGTAGTAGTAGTAGTAGTAGTAGTAGTAGTAGTAGTAGTAGTAGTGGTAATAGTGGCAGTAAAAATACCACTAATACACATTATTATGCCATACTAAAGCATCATGACAATATACAAAAGAATGCACTATTTTTGTAATTTCTTAATTTCTTTTTAATATGTGTATGTGTGTGTGTGTGTGTGTGTGTGTGTGTGTGTGTGTGTGTGTGTGTGTGTGTGTGTGTGTGTGTGTGTGTGTGTGTACGCGCGCGCATTTGGCGGAATAAACTTACAGCGCATTGCAGGAAACTATCCCTCCCTTAAAAGACTGCACATTACTGGATCTGCTGACCTAGCCTCTAAAATGTCAGGGGATTCCACATTGCAGCAGAACAGGCAGCGCTTCAAAAGACCCTGGTGGATGCTTTCTTCCGCCACCACAGATGTGCAGAGTCAGTCTGGTCCTGCCCCTTAGTCTGTACTCTGGCACATCATGTTTAAAGGAAACTTGTCCCCCCGTCCCACCATTGTATTGTTATATGTGGGGCAATTCTAAGCGACAATGATAAGCCGATTGAATCTCTCCAAGGCCGCAACGTATAGTTCATTTCCACCGAGGCGCAGGAACTCCAGGGCAAGGCTGGGTTTCTGGTGCAGTGCTCGGTTCGTGGCTTAGTTGCTTAGAGTTCGATCCTAACTTATGTGATATGTAATGGTGTCTGGTAAGTCTGTATTGATATATAAGGGCTGTTTTTCAAAGCCTACAAAGATTATCATAGAATTTTGTATGTGCGATTTTCCAATTGACTGCAGAATTCTTGTTAAACTATCACTAGAATACCGACGTTACCCGTGAAAGCTGCAAGAATCGTTACTAGAGCCTGTTAAAGGTAATTATGATGAGGCGTCGATTCGTTTAATTGAGAATATGAAAGATGATCCTAGCAGCTATCATATTATCTTATTGTTGCTGGGCCATAATTCAATCAAAACGAGAATAGTTCTTCCTTCTCATGTTGGTCAGCAAATACTACTTCTTCCGTTTACTCACTGAGAAATTCACGTAGTTTCAGAATTGTTGACATATTGACAACGACAAGGATTACGCCACTATCAGTAATAAAATATGAACTCCTGCTAGTGTCATGCTCTCTGTTGGTGCCGGGAGGTCCGCTGCAGCATCCAAACATTTGCCGTATTTCTGCGAGTATCTGCGTGGCTGTCACTTCACTCACACAGACGCTCCCTTCCTCATTTCCCAGCGTCCTGCTCGCCGCCTCAGCAAAGTCTGTCTATTCTCTCACTGATTTTGTTCCCTGTATTTCAGACTTGACACAGTTTTACATTCAGCCTTGTGTTGACACTTTCGCTTGCATATTTCATCAGTTTCTCCTCCAACACTCTCTCCCTCCTCCCACGTTCATAGATCTTTCCTCCTCCACTCGCCTGCTTTCCATCCTTATCCTTCCTCCAGCTTTCATTTTTCTTACTTCCTTCGCTCCACTCCTCTGCACTCCTCTTTCCCTGCTTTTACATTATTGCAGTTTTCCTCCTCCACTCTCCCGCTTTCCAAGATTATGTCCCAGTTCCCACATTCATCCACCTTTCGTCATCCACTCTCCCGCTCTCCACCAGATGGGTGACCTTCCTTCCACATTCATCCTTCTTCCCTCCTCTTCCTCTTCCTACTCCTCCTAATCTCATCCTTTATCATCACTTTTATCCTCTTCCCTTGGCCCTCGTTAGCTTCACGACTCTTCTCATCTTTTTTTATCTTTTCAGTCATTTCTATTTTTCTCCACTCTTCTTTTTACCTTCTCTTTTTATCCAAAGTCATTTCCACTCCTTTTCCTGCCCTCGTTCTCCTCTAGGCTCCGTTTCCTCCACACCTCATCCCTCGCCGTCCCTCCTACATCATTCCCTTCCTTACCTTCCTTCGGAGCTTTCCTTCCTTCACTCGCCACACTCACACCCTTTGTCATGCAGAACCGAGGCAGGAACGTTGTGTATGTTGATCTCTCTCTCTCTCTGTCTCTCTCTCTCTCTCTCTCTCTCTCTCTCTCTCTCTCTCTCTCTCTCTCTCTCTCTCTCTCTCTCTCTCTCTCTCTCTCTCTTTCTCTCTCTCTGGAATGGTTAGTTATCTTGATAAAGCCATTTTGCAATAAAATTATATTAAGTAGGTCATCAAAATGCGTTTCTCAAGTAGATTTTTTAAAAATTTTACTCAGAATTTTACTTCCAAGTAATTCAACTGGACAAACATTGCATGTATTTATTTTTTTTTTCGTTTTCATTTGTAAAGAATGTGTGCAGCGTCTCACGCACGCACGCACACACGCACACTCGCACGCACGCACTCACCCCCCACCCCCTTCCAAACACAGTCATATTTCAGCCTTAATCGGGCACAAATACAAATTTCATGAAACGCCCACATCTATCTAAAGTCAAACATACGACGTTTAATGGTTTATTGCTACTTAACTTAGGCTACAGCATGACTCAATGGACACAGAATGAGAGAATGAGCTTGTTGATTATGAAGTAACTGAGTGAGTGAGTAAAGCTGTGATTGAGGTACTGTTTGAGTGAGTGAATAACTGTGACTCAAGGAACAAGTTACAGTGTGATTGAGTGAGTGTGTAAATGAGTTAATGTGTGTGGTTGGTGAATGAATGAGTGAATGTATGCATGAGTTAGTAAATTAGTCAGTCATTCAGTCACCAGATCAGTCAGTAAACCAGTCAGAAAGTCAGTCATTCATTCACTCGTTTAATCAGTTAAAGGTTATGGGTGAGAGGCAACGAATGTGTGGGGAAGCTGAATAAATACTATAGTCTAAATCTATTTCATTATATTTTACTGGAAGCCAATTTATTTCCATCTACGTCACGCATTTAATTACTTGAAAACACACGAGGAAATTACCTTGATTTTTTAGACACTACTGCTAATATTAACCTTAAGCTCTTCATCTTTTCGTAATCTTAATGCATCATGGTGTTATTCTCTAATATAAATTCTGGAGAAAACAAAACCACAATCTTGCATTAATATTTCAGTCAGTATCAATTATTACAGTCACACACGAAAGGTTACATTCTAAAATGAGAAAAACTATTGGGAATTAAGCAAATGTATTCAGGATTGGCATTTTCATGTTCAGCGTCTGCATAATAATAGTGAGGAAAAAACAGAATACTTTCGGCAAAACAGACATTGCACCAACACCGAACACTTTTATAAATCTACTATTGCTCTTGAAATCAATCATTTTACTGGATCCCCCAAATAATAGAGAGGATCACAGGAACTAACACGAATCCAATTATTTCGTTGTTGTGGCTCCAATTCTTTTTAATTTCCATGACAAAAAGACCAGATAACGAAATATAAAGCCGAATACGGGATTAAAAGTCACAATCTCTCTCTCTCTCTCTCTCTCTCTCTCTCTCTCTCTCTCTCTCTCTCTCTCTCTCTCTCTCTCTCTCTCTCTCTCTCTCTCTCTCTCTCTCTCTCTCTCTCTCTCTCTCTCTCTCTCTCATTCCCTACCAATCACCAGTCAGCACCGCTCCCACAACCTTGATCAAGTTAGGACAACAAGCGTGAGCGGGACTTGTAATGTGCAGCCCCGAGCTTGTGTGCGTGCGAGAGGGCGTGAGTAGCGAGGGAGGGAAGCGAAGGGAAAGGAATTAACAAGAACAGGACCGAGAGTTAAAGAACGTAACATTCGTGGAAGAAAAATAGTTTAGGATGTAGAATAAATAGAATATGTTGTTTAAAAATGAAGTTAGGTAGAGAGACAGAGGGAGGGAGAGGGAGACACAGACACCTAAAAACACACACTCACACACACACACACACACACATCAATATACGAGCCAGAATAAGAGAAGGAAACAGGACAGAAAGCGGCTGGTGGTCAGAGTTTATGGATGAATACACAACTCAAATACCTCCTCTGCCCTTCTTTCATAACTCTCATCTTCCCCCCTACAAACTTTCTTCCTCGCTCCCTTTACCCTCTACTGTTCCCGTCTCCATATTTTTTTTCTATAAATAATAAATCTTAAGTAGACCCTTGATGAGAGACCTCGTCAATACAATCTGCTGTTTACAATACTGGTTTCAATTCAGTCCTTCACTATATATGCAGGACTTCGTGGTTTTCTATATTCCAACTCATGTCGTGTTTTATTTAATAAGTTTATGCAAGGTTCTCTTTCCTCGATTTCAGTTGCTCTCTTCAATATTTGTTCCTTATCCTACAAGTACTTTCGAATAACTAACTATAACCAATTCAAGTCCCTTTTCTTATCATCTTAAGCGTTTTCTGTCACAACCCATTATCTTATCACTAGCGTAAACTTTCTTAGCCTCTGCTCTATCCGGCATACTCCTCATTTCCCTAAGTATCGATTCCTTTCTCTCGCAATTCAGATATTTTCTCTCTTCTTCACTCCACGGTTCTTTGATTTCAATGTTCTACTTGACACGTTCTCTTGTTCCTTTATTCTTGCCTGCCCCCTCCCTCATTTCCCACATCTCGCGCCGCAGTCGATACCACCACAGACACACAGGGGTTGAGTGATCCATAACGCTTGCTTTTTCTTTCCTACACACCTTCAGCTAAGTTTTATTTCATACTTGACTGTCTCGATGAATGAGTGACCGTCAGGGAGACATATCGCCTGCCTCCCCTTTGAAAAAAATGTATAGCAATGCATCTTGGGTTTCTGTGTGTGTGTGTGTGTGTGTGTGTGTGTGTGTGTGTGTGTGTGTGTGTGTGTGTGTGTGTGTGTGTGTGTGTGTGTGTGTGTGTGTGTGTGTTGTGAATTACAGTATGTATATGTTGATGTGTTGCTAAGTGAGTCATCCACTTGTAACGAAGAGGAGGAGGAGGAGGAGGAGGAGGAGGAGCAAGAAGAAAACGAGAAAAAGAAAGACAAGTACATGTTGTTATCAATATGATTTTTTTAATATTAATTCATATTTCATGCGTTTTTAGCCTTAGTAATACTGAAAACTTAACTTATAACTAATGAAATATAAATTCTACGTGTCAGGCTAGCAGGTTGGGCAGGGGGAGGACGTAATGTGCGAGGATTTCGCTGACTGGTTGACTGGCACGCTACACGAGTGACGAGCTAATGAGTGAGCCCTCTGGCTGATGGCAAGGCTGTGAGGAGGACTGCAGGAAGACTGACGGATGAACACTAACAAATAAAAAACCGACATCAACCACACTTCAAATTGTCTGAGCGTGTGACTGACCAACTGACTAACAAATATTATTATACAGCAGAAACTAACCTCAGTATGGTTTTAATAACAGCCAAAGGGTGAGAGAAACTCGTGCAGAAAATTAAACACTGCCCAGGAGAAGGAAATGTGGAAATGTGAACAAACGTCAGTAGTACGAAATGTTTGAGTTTTGTTTCTTCTGAGCGGAGTTTCATTACACAGGACAGGAACGCAATTAACTCAATTAGCCAGGCTTTTCTCCCCGGGTAGAACTTTGTAAAGCACGATAACCAGAGAGAGAGAGAGAGAGAGAGAGAGAGAGAGAGAGAGAGAGAGAGAGAGAGAGAGAGAGAGAGAGAGAGAGAGAGAGAGAGAGAGAGAGAGAGAGAGAGAGAGAGAGAGAGAGAGAGAGAGAGAGAGAGAGACGAAAGTTAAAAAAAAAAACAAGTAACAGGATAATTGCTAAGAACTTAAATGAAACTCACTTAATTATACATTTGTTATCCCACTAGCGTACAAAACGAAGCACATTTGTCATAACAGTGAAGAAAATATAAATAACACTATTCAGAGAGAGAGAGATAGAGAGAGAGAGAGAGAGAGAGAGAGAGAGAGAGAGAGAGAGAGAGAGAGAGAGAGAGAGAGGAAGCAGCAGGAATTCATCATTACAACACCAGAGGGAGAACATTCTGGAGCTCAGTGTCACAACATCCCGAGGCAAACTTTCCGTCAAACACCAGAAGCACATCTCAGGGGCTTTCCGACGAAACATCTTGGTGGAAAAAAGGAATCATCGGTATTTCAGAGCGTGTATGTCTCTGGGAAGGGAGTTGTTGGATCGAGTCATGTGGATTAAAAAGTAGGTAGGTAAGTAAATGGATGGATGGATGGATAGATAGATAGACAGACAGACAGTTAGAGATAGATAGTTTGTTAACCAGAGAAAGCAGTTCTATAATGGGATCACATACAAATACTCGTACAATACTCGTACAAAATAAGACAATATACTGTACCTTTTACCTAATCCAATCAATATCTCCCTCTTTCAGGCCCTTAAATCAAAAGCTTCCATCCTTTTCTTACTCTTCCATTCCTTACTGTAATACTAATAGAAATAAGTCATTCTATCTCCGGCCAGCTAGATGTGTCTGTATGATTAACTATTTTATTTGTTTATTTATTCATTATATTCGTTTATTTATTTATTTATTTTTTCAGTTACGGGAAAGGACTCGTCGACACTTTCCATGTTATTTGGCACTTTTTTTTTCTGATTACTAACCATTCCGAGATATTTCTTCTTTCCCTACAGCCACTTTTAAGCATTATACTGGCTAGAAATTGTTTAATATATTGTTTTCTCTTTCTTTCTTTCTTTCTTGTCGTTGGTTATGAAGATTTCATTGTTTGTAGGTTGAGTTGAGTTGAGTTGAGTTGAGTTGAGTTGAGTTGAGTTGAGTTGAGTTGAGTTGAGTTGAGTTGAGTTGAGTTGAGTTGAGTTGAGTTGAGTTGAGTTGAGTTGAGTTGAGTTGAGTTGAGTTGAGTTGAGTTGAGTTGAGTTGAGTTGAGTTGAGTTGAGTTGAGTTGAGTTGAGTTGAGTTGAGTTGAGTTGAGTTGAGTTGAGTTGAGTTGAGTTGAGATGAGATGAGATGAGATGAGATGAGATGAGATGAGATGAGATGAGATGAGATGAGATGAGATGAGATGAGATGAGATGAGATGAGATGAGATGAGATGAGATGAGATGAGATGAGATGAGATGAGATGAGATGAGATGAGATGAGATGAGATGAGATGAGATGAGATGAGATGAGATGAGATGAGATGAGATGAGTTGAGTTGAGTTGAGTTGAGTTGAGTTGAGTTGAGTTGAGTTGAGTTGAGTTGAGTTGAGTTGAGTTGAGTTGAGTTGAGTTGAGTTGAGTTGAGTTGAGTTGAGTTGAGTTGAGTTGAGTTGAGTTGAGATGAGATGAGATGAGATGAGATGAGATGAGATGAGATGAGATGAGATGAGATGAGATGAGATGAGATGAGATGAGATGAGATGAGTTGAGTTGAGTTGAGTTGAGTTGAGTTGAGTTGAGCTGAGTTGAGGTGAGGTGAGCTGAGTGTTGTGTTGTGTTGTGTTATGTTGCGCTGCGCTATTCTGGATTGGGTTGGGTTGGGTTGGTTTAGTTTGGTCATGTTAGGTTAGGTTAGGATAGGATAAGTTAGGTTAGGTTAGGTTAGGTTAGGATAGGATAGGCTAGGTTAGGTTTAGTTTAGTTTAATTTAGTTTGATTTGGTTAGGTTAGGTTAGGGTGCATATCGCCATGAAGGGATGAAGAGAGCCAACACATCGCGGCTCTTCCAGTGAACTGCATCGTCATGTTGCCTTCAACGTTTATTGGGCGCTCTAGTGTTGATGAGAGCGCGTCCTCCCTTCCCCTTTATCTCCACTGCATGATCCAAACTCTTCTCTCCCTGCTGCTATAATGAATTCAGGCTCTTCTCCCTCACTCTTTTTCAGGACGCTTGGTTAAGTTTTTTTTTTTAAGAGAGGTAATTGCTACGCTACTAAATGTTTTATAATGTTTTACTCTTTGATTTCTATCTGGTAGTCATTTCGTGGATTTATATATTCAATAATTCATGTCATTCATTCCTTATTCATCAGCTTATTTACTTATATTTTACGATATTCAAGCATTAGTTTCCTGGTAATGAGAGAGAGAGAGAGAGAGAGAGAGAGAGAGAGAGAGAGAGAGAGAGAGAGAGAGAGAGAGAGAGAGAGAGAGAGAGAGAGAGAGAGAGTGTTTGAAATTCCTGATGGCTGGTCCATACCCTTACAGGTCTTTGGAGAGCATCATCATTGTCAGCGCCGCGTGGTGAGTACAAAGTGACAAATATATAGCCATCGTAAATCACGGGATGAACAAAGAGGAAAATGTTATTAGATATAAACACTAAAACTACCCATTCCTCGTATAGTAGATTTATTACACTTTTTTTTTGTTATTCTCTCTCTCTCTCTCTCTCTCTCTCTCTCTCTCTCTCTCTCTCTCTCTCTCTCTCTCTCTCTCTCTCTCTCTCTCTCTCTCTCTTTCGCTAGCTCTCAGCCTTTATTCCTCCGTGGCCGCCATCGCCGACAGCGTGAATGTTTTCCCTTTGTGTTTTCCTTCCTACATCCCACGCACTCCCACGGGGCGCTGCTGTTTTTCTGTGCAGGAATCCATCACTCTTATCGCCGAGCTCCCGCCACTCTGGAAGAGACGGAGTCGCTGTCTTCTCTCGATCCTCCATAGTATGACCAAAAAATTCCTCCTCCCAAAAGTTTCTTCTTTCCGCGCCTGTCGCAGCCCCATTTTCCCTCCAAACACTGGCGAGGTTATCCCTGCCCGCGTGAGGGTGTGGAAAGTGCAGATGCTTGGTTTTCTTGGCGTCTGGACTAGAAATGATACTTTCCTTTTACTTTTTTCTCTTTTCTTTCCTTCTTTTGTAGACATACAATAGGGACACTACTGTACATTCACTTTTTTTTCCTTCTACTGCGTTCTTTCTTGCCTTTGAACAAGTTCGAGAGACAATACATTTCCTTCTTCATTCTATTATTATCTATCCTTTCTTAGTACAACCATAAGAGTGAGAGTCATCTCTTCTTTCCTTCCTTCAACTGTCGTCTTCCGTTCCTGTGTACCAACACGAGAGCAAGAGTTTTTTTTTTCTTTCCTTTCTTCTGCTGTCGTCCTCCCTCCCTCTGCGCGGACACCAGTGGGTGTCCGCGTGTCTTTCCTTTTTCTTCCTCTGTTAGAGCACTTGTGGGAGTTTGATTGTCCCTAATTTCGTGTTTTACAGTAAAATATTCATGTCCTCCTCCTCTACGAGCGACATAGTGTTCCCTTTTGACAGTTTCCTTCCCACACACCGCCTGAGATATAATGTAGATGAGGGAAGAATGGAAGTCGGGATGTCTTGCTCTGTTTTTTTCCTGCTATAACATACTTGAGAGTAGCAGCAGCAACAGTAGTTTTAGTAGAAGCAATAGCTGTAATTGAGTAAATGGAAAATATGTCACTCTGTCAAAAAGTAACGAAAATAGCTCTAAAAATTACAATCTCCCACACATACACCCACGGCAAGAAGGGAAAGAAGAGGAGGAGGAGGATAAAGAAAAGGAAGAGAAGGGGGAGGTGGATCGGAGAGGACGGAGAGGACGGCAGGACGAGGTCAGTAACTAATTTTTCACTTATTGCACCTCGATTTTCCAAGTGGCGTAGTCGTTATGTCACAACAGCTAACGTTAAAGACCCAAATTATATAGTTTTGCTCATCCGGCAGAAAATAAACTGTGTCCCCTTGTACTGAAGCAAAAAGGGAGTAAAAATACCTGGGCTAAGAGAAAGGAAAGACGGAGCTGCCGTTAGAGGAAGACAGCGGGAAAATGAAATGTCTTGTCCATACTTAGGTTGTCCCACGTACCTCTCTACGCCAGCAGATGGAGGTGTGTGACCCCATCAGAGCCGCTGAAGCAGAAGGTGGGAGAAAGGAGGACGATGACGAAGAAAAGGGATAGTAATAACGACTAAGAAGAGGAGGAGAGCGAGAAGAGGAAGCAACGAAGAAGATGAAGGTGGTAGTAACGACTAAGAAGAAGAAGATGATGAAGAAGGAGAAAGAGAAGGAGAAGGAGAAGGAGAAGGAGAAAAAGAAGAAGAAGAAGAAGAAGAAGAAGAAGAAGAAGAAAAGAAAAAGAAGAAAAGAAAAAGAAGAAGAAAAGAAGAAGAAGAAGAAGAAGAAGAAGAAGAAGAAAGGAAAAGCACGAGAAGGAAGAAAGAGAAAAGGAGAAACAGGAAAAGAGGACAACGACGATGAAAAAAATATAATCATGTCAGAGGCGACAAGGACAAGGAATACCAAGAAGAAATAAAGAGGAAACAGAAGAAAATGCCTGAGAAACACTGAGAACGACAAGGAGAGAAAGGCAATGATAATAAAGAAACTGCAAACGAAAAAAGAAGAAGAGGACAAAGATGAGGATGAAAGGGAAGGATAAATAAAAAAAAAGAAACAAGAAAATATTATAGAGACAGAATGGGAACAAGAACGAAGGAAAGAGAAAAAGGCAATGATGATAAAGACAATGGGGAAGAAAATAAAGAAAACAAGGGTAAAGGATACGAATAAAAATGAAGAAACAAGAAAAAAAATACTGAGAAAGAGAAAAGGGCAATAATAATAATAAAGACAATAGCGAGGGAAAAGAAGAGGAGGACAGGGATGAGGACAATAGGACCATGAAACACTATACTCAGCGCACCATGAGAAGACGCCGGGCCATTGCCAACAAACACAAGCCATTTACTGATCTTCACGACCCTCTTCCTTCTTCTTCTCTTTCCTTCCTTTCCCTTCTCCTTCTCTCCTCCGTCACGTGTCCAGAATCCCTCCTTATCTTTGACTGTCCCTCCATCTCCTTCTCCACTTGTTACGTCCCACATGTCTCTTGTTGTTTTCCCTCCCACCGTCCTCCATGTATTTATCACCTACCATCACATTCCTCTCCTTCCCTTCCTTCCATTCCTTGCTACGTACCTACTAGTTCTGCCTCCTGTCTTTTTTTTTTTATTCTCTATTCGTCTCTGTTTACCTACCGTCTCATTCCTCTCCCTGTCCTCCCTGCTTTCTTGTCTACATCTCTCTTAGTTCTTTCCTCCTCTCCTCTTTCCTCTAGCCTTTCTTCTCTACAACATGTACACTTTCTTCCTCAATTTTCTCTCTCCTCTCTCGGGTTTCCTTTCCTTCATTTCTGTTTACCTACGATCTCATTCTTTTCCCTCTCCTCCCTCTGCTATTCTATACATTTCTACCTGGTCTATCTTCTGGCCTTCCTTCCGTCCTCTTCCGCCTTTTAACATCTACATATTTCCTCCCGGTAACCAGTCACCCATTGAAGATCTAAACTCCGTGAATATTTCGCTGCCAAGTTTCTATGTACAAAATTCATTTCTTACATTACTAGTCTTACGTCCTCCAACTTCTATCTCCATTCTGCTTGCCGTTACCTCGCTTTCCAACACCCATAATCAACAATTTCATCCGCAAACACTTGAAAGTTTTTTGCATGGCCTTCGTGATCAGGTTATTGGAAAAAGGAAGATCAACAATGAAGGAAGCGCAAACATTACCTGCCTGTAACATCATCGGTCCTCCTCCTCCTCCTCCTCCTCCTCCTACTCAATATCCAAAACCCAAACAACACTGTGTATTCTATAAAGAGTTTCGTAAAAATAGGTGATGATGTGGTATTCTGGTGCTTTGAATCGCTCGCCTGTATGTCTCTTTACACCCTTTTCCTCCTTCCTCCTTCCTCCTTTCCCTTACTGCCTTCATCCTTCTCCTTAGTCTCTTTCACTTTTTTCCCATAGCACCTCTCATCTTCTATTTCGCTCCCATATTTCTTTAGTTAGTTGTTTGCTTATTTTTTGTTATCTTTCGCTTCATTTTTTTTCCTTCCTTTCTCATTTTACCTTTCCTCCTCCCTCCATCATTTTTCTTCTTGCATCTTCCTTCTTATTTTCTTCTTCCTCCTCCTCTTGTTGTTGTTGTTGTTGTTGTTGTTGTTGTTGTTGTTGTTGTTGTTGTTGTTGTTGTTGTTGTTGTTGTTGTTGTTGTTGTTGTTGTTGTTGTTGTTGTTGTTGTTGTTGTTGTTGTTGTTGTCGTCGTCGTCGTCGTCCTCGTCGTCGTCGTTGTCCCAGTCTTCTCCTCCTCCTCTTCCTCCTCCTCCTCCTTTTTCTTCTTCTTCTTTTCTTTCTTTTTTCTCCTTCTTCGTCGTCTTCTTTTCCTCCTCCTCCTCCTCCTCCTCCTCCTCCTCCTCCTCCTCCTCCTCCTCCTCCTCCTCCTCCTCCTCCTCCTCCTCCTCCTCCTCCTCCTCTCTACCTCTACCTCCCGTCATTTATATTTTCTCATCATAGCTCAGGTGTCACTCCTACCTGTTATTAATATAAAGCCCCAATGGTGAGGGGAACGTCTCTCTCTCTCTCTCTCTCTCTCTCTCTCTCTCTCTCTCTCTCTCTCTCTCTCTCTCTCTCTCTCTCTCTCTCTCTCTCTCTCTCTCTCTGTATGGCGGTGACAGTTTCCGATAACACAGGTCGCAGCTGAGGGATAAATCACAGGAGCCGCACAATAACCAGCGCTATGTCAAGAGTAACTAATGAGAAAAATCCTATACGTGAGGAAAGAGAGAAATACATAGTGCTCGCCTCACCTCACCTCGCCTCGCCTGATGACGCGTGCTGTTTCTGGTGTTATTGATTTGCGTCTAAATTACGACCACTCATAAAAGGTATAGGTCTTTTTTTGCACCCCATTACGATACAAAGGAGACCAATTGCTAGCCTTTCAAGACGAGGAAGACAATTATGCGCAGAAGGGTGGAGAGGAGAGAGAGTGTGTTTGGGTGGGAGTGAATGGGAGAGAGAGAGAGAGAGTGAGTGAGCAGATGAGAGTATGAAAACTGCAAATGTGTGAGCAAATATATAAACAGGTGTAAAAAAGCGTATGGAAGGGAGGAAGCAAGCGAAAGTGAGAGTAATCGTGTATGAGACAGCTTGAATCAATTGTTTTTGCCAAGTTAAGGAGAATGCATACTTCTACAATCATAACATCCGTCCACCAACACTGCGCTTCCCTTAAAATATGCGATGGTTATCTCTTGTTTTTGGTGGTACCACTTAAGTACATACTCCTGTGTAGCCTTTCATCACCAAAATCTACGGAGTTTGCTAGACTTTTTTAACATATGATTGGAAAGAGAGAGAGAGAGAGAGAGAGAGAGAGAGAGAGAGAGAGAGAGAGAGAGAGAGAGAGAGAGAGAGAGAGAGAGAGAGAGAGAGAGAGAGAGAGAGAGAGAGAGAGAGAGAGAGAGAGAGAGAGAGAGAGAGAGACTGCTTGCTGTGCGTGTTTCTTACAATTAGGGATAACTGATCTACTGTTATTTGACTGTCACACGGGAATTAATGATGACAAGTCTTCTTCCATACTACACACTACACTTTATGACAATCTTGCTATATTCCCATTGATCCCTTATTGTTAAAGAGATTTACGACGATTTGATAATAATAAGCTTTGCGACGGGTCACCATTAATCGAGCAGATCACAAGGGCACAAGTCAGTGATCAATACGTATGTAAAGTTATGATGGTACTTGAAAGATGAATTAGTAATGGAACAACAATAAAAATAACACTTTGAATGATGTAACATGAGAGGAAACTATAAGGTAGAAAACGCAAAAGGAAGCAGTAGGACTTTAATTTCTCCAGGAATTTCACAGTCTTCTCATTCCCCCTGAGGAAGACTGCCAGAATGCTACAGAAAGTAAATTACCCTAGCTTCAATTTATGTTTTCCTATATCAGTAACTCTCATAATTTTGTTTCTTCCTTTGACAAAGATTAAAATATGTAACAATGAGAGACGCTTGATGGTAGTACAAGAAATAAACTCTTCGGAGATCACTACCCAATATTACACTCATCAACATTCTCTATATTTCTTAGAAAATTTCAAACTGAAACACTAGAAACACTTAGGCAGCCTCTGTCCGAATGTTCCCAATTCCTGCCTAAACAAGTGTCCGCTCAATTGCTTCCTCTCACTAAACAGATATCATGTTATTTATGTTGATGTCTCACTGCAAGTAACAACACACTGGATGAAAACGTGTGGGCATTACCTTCTACTTCCACCGTCTGTCACTGCCACGTCCAGCTACCTGTCTCGTCCCTCCTGCCACACCCACGTCATAAAAGAGGCGGAAATGACGCTGGTGTAGGTCAGTAACTAGTGCTAGGAATCTGAATCTTACGAATTTAGTGACCTCCGAACTATTATTGCAAAATTTGAGGAAATCCAAGAGATGCCATACCTTATACTGTCCGCTGACGGCTCGTTAGATATCTCAACTTATGTCCTGTCTTATACGGTGGGCTGTTTAGTATCAGTGATCTCCGTACTATTACTGCAACGTCCGTGGGCAACTAAGAGATGCAGTGTCATATCCTATCTTACATTTCTCTTTAGTTCAGATGATATAGTTTCTAAATAAAGATTCGTTTGGACCTGCCAGTACATGTATTTGTTTTTCCCACGTACAGAGTTAACATATCGATTATGGCGTTAAGGGAGTAAATACCAGCACCATCAACGGCAAATTTTAAGATATGCAACATAAAAGAGAATGATACGACAAAAATACAGCACCAGCACCACCACAAGAAGGGACTACAGCTACATAACTTTTCCCAGCAGACGTGTATAGAAAGCTACAACTTCCGCAAGCAGCCACGAAGGTCAGGCGGCTCCCCCCAAGACCCACCAGGAGGGCAGCTCGTCAAGGAACACCAAGACGCAGACTCCATCCCCACAAGCTCCCCTCGTCACGCCACCACATCATGAACCAGCCTCTCCCTCCCTTTCTCCTCCTTCTCACTAAGCCATCTTCACGAGGGTAAAAATTGCCGATAAATATCCCAGAACCTCCCATCTCCGCCTCGCCTTCACTGCCATCTGCTGGGCCATAAATATCACCAGGACCTTGACGTTACAAGACAAAAAAGGTTGAAAAAGAGACCAAGGGGACCGTAACGCCCGCCTCTTCGTTTCTCCCATAAGAGGCACGTGTGAGATACGATACGATTATGTTTATTCCTCGAAGATCCCGTTTTTCAGGCGCTTTCTCCTCGCTAGACGCACGCACGATATCCCGGCAATCCAGTAACCACCTAACATACATATACAGGGACAATGACAAGTGCTTCTATCTTTCAATGGTCCTTTTTTTCTTCTTCGTACCTTTTCTCTCCACTCGTGTCTTCCGCTTCCGCACTTTACTCTTCCCTCCGCCAGCATTAGCAGCAGCAGCAGCAGCAGCATGGAAATTGTCCTGAAATGTTACGTCAATTCCGGAGGGGAACCCAATTTGGCGGAATGGGTTTAGGCGGAATTAATTCTATTGGCTTATTTTACTCCTTGGAGGGTACGGAACGCGTCCTCTGTTACCTGGGATGGAGGGAGGATGGCTACGCAAAGCAGGCAAGAAGGAAGGTGAAATATCACACATGATTCATCCTCTTTCCATACACATATCTTCGTCAGAAAATAACATTCACTCATCATTTGGCCTTGACTCAATTATACCTACTCATTAGGAGAGGTTTTATCAGATTCTTCCTTACAAAGTTTCAATATCTTATACGACACGGTTTCTACTTCTTAATGGATATTTTTTTTTTTTTTTTTTGTGTGTGTGTCAATATAATATTATGTACTCGACTCCTCCTGCTCAAACTTCTGCATCTCCGTCAACATTCACTTTTCTTTAGTGTTGGGTGTACGCTACAGCACGTGTCCCAAAGGTGACCTTCACGAAGACAATACATCCTTGAGAGGAGGAGTATCCGCAAGGACTCGTACACATCGCACAAGAGGGACTATGAACTCAAAGAAGGAAATTTTCAAGTACATTAGCATATTTTACACGGCAACCCTTTGTTAGCGGCAAGAAAAAAAATCTTCCCTCCCACTTTAGTAAATTAACAATCACCTGAAGAGAATGAGTTAATGTACCGACGCCGTGGTTTGTAGCTTGTGGTCTTTGTCAATGCTTCCTGGACATGGCTGCCTCGGGACACAGCCTGTGGCGTTCCAGCTTTTTTTTTTTTTTTTTGTCACATCAGTCTGACGAATTTTCTGCTTCCTATTACTTTATGAACGTCCTTATCTGATATTTCAAACAAATGGTTAAGTAAGCCTAAAGGTGACCTTTCATACTGTGCTCGTGTGTGTGTGTGTGTGTGTGTGTGTGTGTGTGTGTGTGTGTGTGTGTGTGTGTGTGTGTGTGTGTGTGTGTGTGTGTGTGTGTGTGTGTGTGTGTGTGTGTGTGTGTGTGTGTGTGTGTGTGTGTGTGTGTGTGTGCTCCCTTAACGTAAGTGAACGTTACGACTATTTCATCCTGCAGTTTGCGTTCTGCTTCACTTCCTAATGACATCGGTGACACAGAATACTCCCTACCATCCATTAATAGCTGCCGAGGTTTCCGTCTCATAGTTACTTTTCAGTCATGAGCAAAAATCAAATATCGTTCCCTCCGCATCTGGGAACCACTTTAAAATTTTAAAACACCTATTACGCTCTCATAAAGGCAGCACTTTTCAACAGGGACAAATTTTTTAATGAGAAAGTCTGTTGTGAAAATTTAACGGACAAGGATGGCATTAAAATCTGACTTTTCCATATTCTGCTAACCGAGAATATAAAAGTACATACAAGTAAAGTTTTTCCTTTCTTTCTGTCAGTCTAGTCCAGAATCCTTTTAGCTTCGCTCATCACTCCGTTTTGATTTTTTCCCCCGTGTGTGTAGAGCCGCGTTCACTGCTATACTGAATATTTGTGGTAGTATCCCAGGCATTTCGTGGTCATTTTTTTTATTTATTTCAAAGAATATTACATCTGTTTGCGTTAACCGTTCACCAGTCTAAATCCACCGCTATTTCAGAGCAGCACGGAGAACAATATATATTTTTCCCAGGTATTACTGAATAGGCAACTTTATGTGGCGAACAAATCCTGTAAGAGTTATTCCGTGCAACATTAGAAAGTAAAAATGCTTTTATATTAATAAAAGTATCTTGAACCAGCAAGAATGCAGAATATTTATACTTTTAATAGAATGATTTTCGGATAAGCAAGAATGTCAGGGCGCAAGTAACATCACTATTCTGAAACGCTTTACTCTCTCATTAGGACCATTTTCAAATTCCACAGAAGAAATTAGTAGTGTTCTCACGAATCTCTTTCTTGATGATGATATAGAAATTTTTTAATGTCTCACTAAAACCGCAAAAAACACCCTTTAAAAACCCGTGTAATTTCAAATATTTATCCAGAGTGCGGCGTGGAAGCGTTTCAGAATATAGCCCTAAAATGAACAGCTTCCCTAGTGATGAGTGACGCTTGTGTAGTGTCCGCCGCTCCACTGGAACTCGTGAGGCTTATCTTTGGCACTTCCTGGCGGGGTGCACAATGCCTCGTGGCTGGCGGCGTTGTCTTCACACACCGGGGAGAAGAGTGAGGTCATCCTACCAAAATGCTATACCTGAAATATTTTCGGTTGTAGATACGAGACAGCAGCTTTATAATAATTTTAGCGTAAAGAAAAAGCCGCGCACTCATTATTTTTGTGGATGTTGGTACTCGACAATGGCCAGATGGTTTCCCGTTTCTGTCAGTTTTAGGGTGGTAAGCCATCCCTTCCAAATTTTCTGTAAGCTCCCTTTTAAAATACGTTGTTGGCAGGCTTTCAGTGACATTCTCCATTACAGACAGAATTCCTACAACAAACTAAGTGAAATAAGAGGAACGTAACAGTAAGGGAACATTAGTATAACAAGGGCCACAGAAAGGTCACCAAGTTCAAGTTAGGCGGAAATAAACTTGGACACAAAATATCTCTCGCCATAAACGCTCCGCCACAACACATCCATATGAGTCCTCGCCGCCAGCACTCTCCCAAACCCCCTGTTCCAGCCGCCTATTGACCACGAGCAGACCACTGGCGGTTCAAAAACAAAGGCCAGCCATGCGTTACCTCAAAGGCTAAATATCTTCGTTTCAGGTGAGCGTCCATAAAGTGAAGCGAAACAGGCGGGTGGAAGCGTGGCCCAGCGGTTCAAACTATTATCCACTGGGGCGCAACACCTGGCGGACTCAGGCACTAGGAAGTGACCACAGAGGGCAGGAATACATTGGTATGTACAAGCCGTGAGGTACATAGATAGATAGGTTTGCAAACAGTTAGGTAGGCATCCAAACGCAAACAGATCAGTATGCATGCATTGGTGTACACACACACACACACACACACACACACACACACACACACACACACACACACACTTTACATTCTCCTTAAATTACGGCATTAATCAATATTTGTCGTGTGTGTTAGCATGTATCTATATTTATATGCATATTCATGCTTGTATGTGGATGCTTGCCGATGCTCACATATATTTGAGTAAACTATACGTGTCTTCTTTTTTTTTTTTTTAAGAGGGGCTCTGGCCTAGGTGTAATTAATTATTCACCAACAGACAATCAACAGAACCCCATTCCAACAGAGGTCACCGAGGCCCGCACCCAGCCAGTCTTCCACACAACTCTCGCTAGCTTCCGTGGCAGCACACCTTGAAAGGCGAGGATGCGGCCACCAATGAACACACGGGGCGACCTTCAGTGGTGACATTCTCCCGTTGAAAAGTTTTATAAATCCAAGGAAAGTGAGAAAAATTAAAGTCTCCTATTCTATATTCCTTGTTCCTTATACTATTCATACAATGCACATGCGAGGGGGAGGGAGGGGGACTTCAATGGCAACATTCTCTCGTTGGAAAGTTTTATGAAATAACGATAGTGGAAAATAATGAAGGTCTCATATTTTGTCCTCCTGTGAGTACGCTTACACTATTCATGAAAGATATTAATAATGCACCAAAAATTCCTAACAATAAAAAAAATAAAATAAAAAATAGCAATATATTTCTTACATACCTTATTTCTCATTTTTCTTATAAATTTCACGCCATCTTTTTCATTGCTTCACCGAATCACGTCCTTTATTGCGTCCAGCTTCACCAAACTTCTGCTAGAGTTATGTAACGATTAAGAGAACCTTCTCTTCACCACCACTCCTACTGATGCTTCGGTCAAGTAAAGAAGGTAACACTTGGATGACTGAGGAATACATAGAAGGAACGGACGCACCACCAGATCAAGAGAATACGAGAACGCCAAACAACTGAAACCACGCACCGTTTATGTGATTCAATGACTGATGTTCGGTGTGGTAGCATTTACATAACAACTGATCTCCCCAAGCACCACTTCTACATACGTCAATGCTTAACCCTGCCTGACTCACCGAGAATGTCTTGCCACTATTCTTAAGATCAAATACACTTCCATGTACTCTGACACATACCAACACGAAGAAATACAGAACTTTACCCTCTCTGTGGAAAGTACTCAAGATCAGGTCAGTTCTGAAGGGTCGTTGAGTCAGTAGGGGGCAAAAGGAGGTTGAAGGGGAAGTAGAGAAGAGCGGAGAGTGGACAAGAAAAGGACAGAAGGGAGATCGAAGAAAGGTGGTAGCGAGGAAAAGAAAGGGAAGAGTAAGTGAGGAGAAATGTTAGATGGGGAGAGGAAAAGGAAGGGAAGGGAAGTAAGGAAAGATGATGGCAGGATCAGAAAGCGGAAGCGATGGGAGGAAAGGAGAGCTAGGATGGAAAGGAAGAGAAAGAGAGATGATGTACTGGTGGCCGGGAGGAAAACGGGAAGAGAGAGAGAGAGAGAGAGAGAGAGAGAGAGAGAGAGAGAGAGAGAGAGAGAGAGAGAGAGAGAGAGAGAGAGAGAGAGAGAGAGAGAGAGAGAGAGAGAGAGAGAAACGATTAAATGTCAACAAGATGAAAAGAAGCATGTCGGAAGTAGGAGTGGTGAGAGAAGAGAAAAAAAACAATAAAAAGTGAAAAGGTAAAAAGGAAAAAAGACTGAAAAGAAAAAAAAAATGTTAGACTGCAAGGAAAGACTAGAGAAGAGGAAAGGAGGAAGCTAAGGTAAGAGCGAGGGGAAATGAGACTTAGGGGTTGTGAGAAGTGGAGTTAAGTGAAGTGCGGCAGAGGCGAGGAAGGAAGCTAATAGACCTGAAAAAGAGCTAAAAGAATTATTGCCCCCACGTGTGTAAAGGCAGGAGTAAATATATAGACAGGAACTATGTGAGTGTGGTGGCAGGAGGGAGTGTCAGTGGGAATATATATTATACTAAATTTAAAATGCATGAAGAAGAGAGAGAGAGAGAGAGAGAGAGAGAGAGAGAGAGAGAGAGAGAGAGAGAGAGAGAGAGAGAGAGAGAGAGAGAGTATATTCTCTCTCTCTCTCTCTCTCTCTCTCTCTCTCTCTCTCTCTCTCTCTCTCTCTCTCTCTCTCTCTCTCTCTCTCTCTCTCTACGGCTGATTGAGAAATGTTGATCGAACACGGCAGTCGTATGAGAGAGGGTGAGGGAAAGGGAGAGGGAGAGGGGGAGAGGGGAGGAGGAAAGAAGAATTGATGGAGGTAAAAGAGGGAAGGGTGAGGGAGGACAAGAGGCTGAGTAAGGCAAGGTCAGAAAATACTGAGGGGGAAGAGAAATGAGGAGGGAGATGTAAAGGAAGAGGAGTCATAAAATAGGAGTGAAAGGAAAAGAAGAAAGATGAACATTGAGAGAAGGGAGAAAGTAAGAGGGAGGTTGGAAGAAGAGAAACGAAAGTGAACGAGTTTCAGGAAAAGGAAGAAAGGAAGGGAGGAAAGGAGGGAAGAAGGAATAAGTAAGGAAGGAAGGAAGGAAGGAAGGAAGGAAGGAAGGAAGGAAGGAAGGAAGGAAGGAAGGAAGGAAGGAAGGAAGGACGGAAGGAAATATGGAAGGAAAGATGGATGAATGGAAGGAAGGAAGGAAGGAAGGAAGGAAGGATAGATAGATGGATGGATGGAAGGAAGGAAGGAAGGAAGGAAGGAAGGAAGGAAGGAAGGAAGGAAGGAAGGAAAGAAGGAAGGAAGGAAGGATAGATGAATGGATGGAAGGAAAGAAGGAAAGAAGAAAGGCAGGATGGATGTATGAAAGGAAGGAAGGAAGGAAGGAAGGAAGGAAAGAAGGAAAAAGGAAGCAAGAAGAAAAGGAGGAAAACGAGTGGACAAAAGAAAAGTAGAATTGTGGACGTAAAGAAGAAAACAAAAATGAACGGAAGAAGGAAGAGTGGAAAAAGAAAACTGGAGTGAAAGGAGAAAAATGGAGAGGGAAGAGAGGGACACGTCATGAATACAAAGTTACATAAGGGAGTCACTTCACGAGAACTGCTTCACGAGAACTACTCTGCTATATTAAACTTGACTATTTTTAACCTGTACATTATTTGAAGGCTTTGAAAAAAAATTGTTATATCCAACCAACAAACTCCACACCTTGTATCTGTCCAGCTCCGTCCCACTCTCGTTTATTGTATAAGGTTTTGTAAATGTGCTGCTCTATTTATCAGCGAGGCATTATGTAGTAGTCTCGAGGAGGCGATTAATATTAATTTGCTACAGAGAGAGAGGAGGAAAGGAAAGGTTATGAATTAACACTTAGACAATCCATATAATTTCAAAGGTATTTCGAGACTCCGGCACCCACAGAAAGGTGTCTCGCTCACCTCAGCCTCATAAAGTTCATAATTATAATATACGAGTACACTTCCATATATTTCCATCACAAGTATTTGCCGGATAATATTATTTCAGTCTAATAATATTATTTCACCTGCATTTAGTTGTGTTATTTACATATGAAAGTAGGTCGCTCACTATTTGCATCTGAATTTTTGTATTTATAAGAGTGAATAATATTAGCATTAATGAGAAACTGAGCATGTCACTCACAGTCAGGTTGTCAAAATTAGGAACCTTTTTATTGCCTCCACTAGAAATGTTTCAACAGCGTTCGTAGTGTAAATGCAAAATAAAACAATTTGATGAGAGCTATTACTCATACAAGCTTTTCAAAATTATCAAAAAAGGGAAAAATTCGAGCTGAGTACATATTTTTTTTTATTTTATTATTATTATTATTTATTATTTTTTTTTTTTTTTTCATCCTAGGAATCAAGAGTAAAAGTTGCGAATTGTATTTGGAATCGCAAGAGCAGGTGGGGCGAAGCTGAGAGGCAGGTAACATCAGGTCGCATCACGCCACGTTATGAATTCGACACGGAAACATAAAAAAGAATGAGATGCAACACTTGAAAACTAAGGAGGAAAAGCTTCCATTTCCCGTTCTTGAGACACCCTGGTAACGTGCAGACGACAGTAACTGGCTTCTTGCAGTTTCTCTTATGATACTACGTTCTTACACGGAAATGCAAAAAAATTACAAAAGTTACAAAAGTTTTCACTCCTGAGACAGTTTCCCTTATGGTATTATATTCTTATACTGACAACACACCATACACATAAACAGCACATCCACACCACAGGCTGCACCAATACACCACAATAATTTCTCAACGAGTCTCAAAGAGTCATTAATTAAATCTAAGAAATAGCATAAAAGTGGCTCTTAGGGAGGAACAATTTAGGAGGACTAACGAACAACACACTGGGGACATCACACTACCAAACAACAGGACTCAAGCACCGGCAACACACGCGAAGCTAACACACGCTAGCCCACCAGCTAAACCTCACCCATTCCCAGCACAACCGCCCTCTTCACGTGGCTTCCTCGGGGGTAGAAGTGCAATTAGGAATTCCGTGGAAGTTTTGAGATTCCACGAAGAAGGAGATAATGGCTAAATGTCCTTAATCTTCCTCTACAATGCAGCTTCCGGGGACTTTCTCTTCTCCCTTACTTTCCTTCTCGTTTTAGACCTCTTTCATCTCCTCCACTGGTCCACGCCTAACCCTTTCTTCTCTCCTTTTAGCCTTTCCCTCCCGGTAACGATAATGGAGGGATTATTAGGGGTGATTAAATAATGCATTTCAGTGATGGAGAGTGCTGCGCTGCTGGGAACCAAGAGAACTGCCGGGTATTGTCTGGAGGCGCCGAGCAAAATGAGGGGAGGAGGTGCGTGAAGGAAGACCAAAAGACTTCTAAAAATATTCCTCGCTCCACGTGAATAGGAGACCAGTGAGGCAGCACGGCGTAAGATTAAGGGAAAATAACATTCGCTGCACACAAAAATGTTGACAGCATAAACGTTTTAGGAAAGAGATTGGTTAATTTAGTTTCTGAGGTGTTTTGATGCTTCCCTCTTAACCACTTGACTGCTTATACGTTTATTTTATTTGAGTGACCCTTGACCATTCTCCTCAGCAATAATTAAGCCACACGCACAGCTAAAAGCTTCACCAGTACTTGAACATTTTCTGTCCTGTGAGTGATACCTTCCAAAACTGTAGTCTAAGTCTGCACTGAACCATTTGGTTACGCTGAATAAAAGCCATAACAGTCAAAGGGTCAAAGGAACTTAAGCCAGGGGATTAAAGGAGAACACAGGAGTGCTGAAAAAATGTATGTAGCCTATTCATATTCACATTATTCATACTTATATTATTCATATTACTAATTATTATGATTATTATGATTATTATTATTATTATTATTATTATTATTATTATAATTATCATTATTATTATTATTATTATTATTATTATTATCTTTATAATGAAAATCCATGTAAGGACATTAGGGGAAAATCATAAAACTGGTTTAGGCCCAAGCAAGGTCTCCCCAATGAGCAAACATAAATGTGAAAAATTAATGAAGGAAAAGGTAAAATAAAAGAAGAGATAAATACCTAGTTAGAAAACAGGAAGGTGTTAACTTTTGTTTTAAAGTTATCTATGGCATCTTCAAAAACAATCTCATCAGTAAGTAAATTCTACAGTTTAGTCAAATTGGGATAAATGTACGGAAAAATTAGTTGGTTGAAAAAGCCCGCTCATTGAAGCGTAAATTATGAATAAATTGATGGGGTAATGCTCTGTGAAGAGGATGCTCATTATTATTGACAATTTTGGAAAACAGTCATTGCATTAATCATTCGAAGATGATGAAGCTGCATGTTGAAATTAGTCAATAAAAACTTTATGAAGTTAAAAGAGCAATCCAAAAGTTTTAAATGAGATGGAGCGGCTGATATCATTCTACATACGACACTAACCTGTCTTAAATTATATTCTTGTATCAGCTATGTACCTGATTTCTTAAAACCTTAGTGTACTCTATCGTATTAAATCTCCATTCCTTTCGAATTGCCTGCCTCCTTAATAGGAAAAAAACTGAAGACTTAAAAGGAAATAACCCTTCTTAATACACCTGCCTTACGACCTTAAAATACAAAATCAAAGTGCATTAACCATAAGCTGAGCGTATCATTTTTATTTCTACTGTCTGCTTCATTTGTGTGTCGCTATAGAGTTGTGTATGGTGTGAAATACCCACGTGAACATTTCTGTTAATGATTCTTCCAATACGTAGTCAAAGAAAATGTGTGATCTGTATGAATCTTCAGCGCTTCACATCCAGTATTCTCTCTCTCTCTCTCTCTCTCTCTCTCTCTCTCTCTCTCTCTCTCTCTCTCTCTCTCTCTCTCTCTCTCTCTCTCTCTCTCTCTCTCTCTCTCTCTCTCAGTTCTCCTTCACAAATACTCCTCTGCATAACTTTTCTAATATTCTTCCTCCCGTCCTCTGCCTCCTACTCTTTCTCCTCCTCCTCCTCCTCCTCCTCCTCCTCTTCCTCCTCCTCATCATCAACATCGTCCACCACCTCCATAACGTTTCGCCCTCCCTCTCCGGATCGCTCACTCTTTCGCCCTGCTTTTCCTCGTCCCTTCACAGACACACATGCGGTTAATTGACAGGCGCTGCACACCACGAGTTGGCCCAGGTAAACATTTACATCGGAATCAGCGAGGCCGTGATGGCAGGGCGCTGCGGTGTTAAATCTGAGCTGGCTAAACACACACACACACACACACACACACACACACACACACACACACACACACACACACACATACACATACACACACACACATACACATACACAATACACACTTTACTCTTCAAAGGTTTACGAGAGAATGAAAAATTATATAGTGTTTGAATCCTTGGAAGTTTTTTTGTTTTATGTGAAACGAGATACAGACAAGCCTAGGAGGGAAAAGCAGCTTACGTGTGAGTTTTGTGAAGGAAAAATTGAGCATTTGATGACGCGGCAAAATTCGAGGATAGATGTCAGATACATTTATCTTTTCCCTTTTAAGCGTTTAAACGGATTTATCTGTTGTATATTCTCGTCTATTATTTATAACGGTCTATCACTTATTTATCATTTATCTGTCTATGTCTATCTCGTCGCTATATATTTATCTTTCCACACGTCTCCTCTTTGTTCTTCCCCCGTCTATCTCTAACCAAGCACAAAAGACCGAGCGCAGCGCATCCCAGCGATAAAAGCGGCAATCATCAAAAAAGTAAATTTTCGCAAAAGCCAATTTCGCTAAGTAACAGGGAACACACAAACCATTTCATTAAAACGAACTCAGGCTATTTTTTTCTTTTTCCTTTTTTTCTTGTCATGAGCAACAGCAGTGGCCGTGTAGCTTCGTCAACAGCTGGCCAAGGCACCATCACCACCATCATTACCGGCACTACCACCACCACCACCACTACTACCACCTCTCTCTCTCTGCTTCCTCCCACCTTCAGCATTCCACACCGAACACTCATTACCGTTCCTCCTGCCATCATTATCATCATCATTATCTTCATTATCACCACTAGCAGCCATCGCCAGTCCACTACGAGATATAAGAGCAGACATTTCTTTTCCTTTTTTTTTTTTTTTTTTTACCTTTTTTTTCTGGTCTGGAGCTCATCTGTTCTCGTTTGTTGTGGGTAATTTCCCTGCCTGGTCTCCCCGCCTCATTATCTTCAAACTTTGCTCGCAGAACTGGGTGTCATGTATAATAATTTTCGTGTTTGTGAGGTACGAGAAGTCTAAGGTACCGAATATGCACCACATGTTTCTTCACTTCTTTTATTTCTTTACTTTCTTTTTTTTTTTTTACTGAATAACATCCGTGATTTTTCCTTTTGTCTTTCCAGAATTATGTGCAACGTGTAGTTTATTCTTTGTCAGAGGTATTGTATGAGCAAAGTTACACAGTTACTCGTACCTTCAATTTCTCCATGCGTTTTAACTTCACATCAATAGAAGGAAGTGATACAGAAACGATAATACCTTTTTTTTTAACAATCAACAAATGGTTCCTTGTTCACTACTGGCCTACATTTAATATATACAGTGCTTTCTCTCTCTCTCTCTCTCTCTCTCTCTCTCTCTCTCTCTCTCTCTCTCTCTCTCTCTCTCTCTCTCTCTCTCTCTCTCTCTCTCTCTCTCTCTCTCTCACAGACACAATCACACACTCACATTCACATTCACACACACACACACGCACACACACACACACACACACTTGTCTCCTACAATGATCGATAAAGACGCGACTGAGTTAACACAATCGATCTACATATATGCACAGAAGCATAAACTACAGCAGCAACATCTTCCTCATCTCACCCTTATTGTACACGACCGAGCAAAGGACCAGAGTCGGAAAAATGAAGGCCAAAACTCCCGCTAAATGCACTGTAGAAAGAGAAAGTTAGAGTGACAAACATACACAAACATACTAATGATCCGATGCAACTTTTGTAGTGAACTGACCGATCCTCCTCTTGAAACACAGGATCAGGAAGGAAGCGAGAGAAGGAGGTCCAGGAGGAAGGCATGCAAGTCGGACGCTCTCTCTACCTTGCGTGTCGCCCTCACTGCTTCATTATTCACGCCCACGTCTTGGCGAAGGTAATTACGCCAGCGAGCGACTCGCGACGAAGGACCAATAAGAGAATTAGAGAGGAAAGGAGAGGAGAGGAGAAAGGAAGCAAAAGAGGAAGGCACTGAGGAGTATAAAGGTAAGGAAGAGCAACAGGAACATTTGAGAATATAGATGGAGATGATGACGATGATGATGATATGAGAGAGAGAGAGAGAGAGAGAGAGAGAGAGAGAGAGAGAGAGAGAGAGAGAGAGAGAGAGAGAGAGAGAGAGAGAGAGAGAGAGAGAGAGAGAGAGAGAGAGAGAGAGAGAGAGAGAGAGAGAGAGAGAGAGAGAGAGAGGCGCTGGGAAGAGAAAAAAATACGATAAAAGAGTATAAAGAGAAAAAAAAAAAAAAGGAGAGGGGATGGAAGAGTATGGGAGAGCGATGAAAAGAGAGGAGATAAAGAGAATTTGTTTTTAAAGGACAGCTATGAAGATTATAAAGAAATGGAGAAGAGAGAGATGATGGGAAGGCTGAGGGAGAAAGAAGTAGACATACAAAGAAAGAGTAAAAGAAGGTTTTAGAAATAAGAGGATATGGAAGGGAAGACCAGAGAGACGAGAAAGAGAACGCATACTGAAAAAAAAACTGAAGAACTGTAAAAAAATTTTTAAAACTGTAAAAACTGTAAAACTGAAGAACTGTAGGATGAAAGGAAGTGACAGAGGAGCCGGGAAGGGTACTTGAAGGATATGAGGAGGAGGAACCGCTTCTAATACATTACTTTTGCTGCTTTACTTGCCGCCAGATCACCCACCGTCAGTCACCGTCACCAACACTACCACCACTTCCATCACCATAACCATCACCACCACGAACAGGAGCAGCACATTTCAACTGGTCGATGCACACACACACACACACACACACACACACACACACACACACACACACACACACACACACACACACACACACACACACACACACACACACACATGCTCACACACACAAAGGCGCTGCCCTCCCTCCTTCTCTTCATTAAGGTAGTAACGCTGCACAGAGAAAGGTCACTTCCGAATATTCGAGGAGATTCACACCGCCACTGCAACATAGCTCATGTCCAGTACTCGGCGTGACATTCAACAGGAGCTGCGTTGCATGTGTGATAGACAAAAATAAGAGTAATTCAACTCGTGCGTGTAAAGTTGGACTAGAGGAGATAATCAGTGAGGGAGTAATGAGCGGGTATATGCTTTGTATGTGTGAAGGATAAAAATAAGAGTAATTCAGGACACTCATGTAAGGATAAACCAGAGGAGTGAAGGAGTAACGAGTGGGCAAGTGTGAGAGTACAAGAATAGAGTAATTTAGTGCATTCATGTAATTTTGGACCAGAGAAGTGAAAGGGTGAAGGAGTAATGAGTGTGGAGATGTGAGAATAAAAGGATGAGGTGATGTGAAGGTAAATAATAAGTTAATTAAATTTACTGAATAACTGAGTGAGCAGGTTAATTAAGCGAGTGGATTAGTATGGCTTAAAATAAGAACGCTGTGAGTGAGTAATTAGTTGGCTTATTGAGTTGAATGGCAGGCCGTTGACGCTCACTCACAAATTTGCCTTTGAGTGAACTTTATTTTACCTTAAGAGACTTGCTTATTGTAGTGATATGCATTAGAATATTACTGAAAGCAGGGCATGTGTCAATAGTCAATATCCTTTCCCACCGAGCACTTATTTTTCTGAAGCGAAGCCATTCATTAGTACACTTTTTTTTTTTCATATGACATCTTAAACACATTTTCTTTTATCTTTCTTCACTGTCTTCAACAATTATGTAGCTCATAAAACACATTAAACCCTCGTTTTTTCTGATACTCTTTTTTCCCATAACCACTTACATCATTAAACACACTATTTCTTACTACATCACTTAACATAGTTCTGTAGCTTAAAAAGAAATCAGAAATAACTTCCCATACTTCCTATTCTCTGTGCCCATGAAAAATATTCCACAGAGCTCTGAATGTTGACAAAAAAAACGACCATTGCAATAAAATTAATTACACTATTACCGTTTATATCTTGCTGGCCAAAGTGATCCATATTATTGCCTACTACCGCTTCTAATGTTCCCAGGCCAACATCAAAGCCACGTGCGTGCTGATGAATATTCTCTGTCATAGTAATAGAACTACATATCGAATTAGGTCATAAATGGGGCCCCCCTTCATGCTTCTCCTTGCCTTCGTGTCGCGTGTTACCTCTTGTAAGCGTGTTGTATAAGTAAAGGCAATAAGATGGTTGTTAATAAGATACACGTAATGTTGACTCTACTCAGCATGATTCTTATAGTGTACTCAGGTGAACTAGAAGATACATTATCATTATTCTTGCGTGGTGAGGAAAAAGGTTAATGAAAAAACTAGCATGGTTTATGGCGAATTCATAGGTGTTTATAGATAAGATAGTTTTGTTATGCTGAGGGTGCTCTGAAATTGATAGAGTAGCTAAAAAATGAGCAGTGAAGTTTGGAAATGTTGGAGGAAGTCGTTACCCTACAGGGAAATTATAGAGGAAAAGGAAGAGGATGATGATGATAATGGTTGCCAGTTTAGAAATACTCGCAAGTTAACATTGATGCAGCCTGATAGCAATCTACTACTACTTTTGATAGCACCAATATTACTACTTCTACTGCTACTACTACTACTACTGCTACTACTACTGCTACCAGTACTACTATTACTATCACCATGACGAAGGCAATAAGGACACACACGAGAGCAGCACCAAAGCTATAAAGTCAGTCCCAATAAAGAGAATGTCACAAAGTCAACTATTAAACCACCACTGATAGAACGGAATACCTCACTGCTTGGCACACACACACACACACACACACACACACACACCTACATACACCCTCACACACATTTTTATTTTGTGTGGGCAAAAGACTGGCAAACGATTCTATTACTAGTACAGTCCTCCGTGTCACATGAATAATGACACGGCACAATGACAGCCTCCTTTTTTTTTTTACACACTACCAACAATTACAAAATGCACTTCACTTCGTTCACTGGCGGGAAAATTTAAATTATTCACTGAACTGGATCTCATTTCAGAGTTCACCATTAATTCAGGCATTGGTCTAAATCTCTCTCTCTCTCTCTCTCTCTCTCTCTCTCTCTCTCTCTCTCTCTCTCTCTCTCTCTCTCTCTCTCTCTCTCTCTCTCTCTCTCTCACCATATCTCTGCTCTCCTCTCTGGGCCAACTCACTCTTACCTGGAACAAAAATAAAATAGAATTAGTTAAGCTGCCGTGTGAGTTTGATTACTGTGTGTGTGTGTGTGTGTGTGTGTGTGGTAAACATTTCCTTGGCAATTCGGACAGAGTGGAATAAAACAGTGCCATTCGTATCGCTACTCCCCATGTTTCACTCTTGCTTTTAGTTACGCGACAATGAAAAACGAATACAATTCTCATCCCATGCAAACCCTCATGTCTTTTATCAGTCCCATTTAATATGCACGACCAGTACAGGGGAAGAGTTGTGTGTTTGGAGAGAAAAATACTAAAGATAGACCTGCTACGAGCGAGGAAGAGAGGAGGACCAAAGAGAAAGTCCTATAGATGCCCTGAAGTAAGACAAGTGTAATGGGTGTAACAGAAAAACAGAAGATAGAGTAAAATGGAAACGAGTGATGCACTGTGGTGACATCCAACGGGAACAACCCTAAGATCTGTTATTTGACCGTCCTGCATAAAGAATCTAAATATTTTCACTCGTCTCTTTTGGCTGTCTGTCTATTAAGAACATCAGAAAATAAGGGGAGTTGCAAGAAGCCATCAAAGCATACACGTGGCAGTCCCTGTATAAAACATGCATACATATTTCCGTCTATCACAGGACATCCCATTATAACTTCTTTCATTTATTTCATTCTCCGTCTGCCCTGCTTTATTTTACCATTCTTAAGTTGGCAATGCACTACTCTAACTTTTCAGTTCAATCTACCTGCATTACCTGCCTGAATCGCAACTCCTCAGCACCATAACATTGCCACCACCAGAATGTAGGAGCACCACCGCATCATCGCATAGCGCTCGCCACCGTTAATAGCGATGGGCACTCAGCAGCAGCGTTTATTCACGACACCCACCACCACCACCACCATCATCACGGCCACACCACAACACTATCGGATATGGAAATTTAATGGAAATGGAAATACAACTGCGCAAAACATTTCGCTGGTGACAAAATCCTGCAGTTTCTGCACGGATGAAAAAAAAAAAAAGGCAAACAATCCCCACCATGCGAATTTTCGTTCTGTTAGTATGGAAATTAGTGAGCGTTTCTAAATGGGAAATTATTGTTAGAGTGACATAGCAATACCCTGCTGGACACGAAGATTTCTGGTGTGTTTCGCTCTCATACGATAAATGCAGCATCAGAGCAACGTAAACACCACTGCAGCACAACAGAGGCGGCGGCGGCACATCACAAGAGAGGCGCAACAGAACAACAGAACTATCATAACAGCAAAACAGACACAACAGTAATACAGAGACATCACTACATACAGATGACCGCTACAGCATAACAGCGACACGACAGTACCACAACAGAACCACCAATATATCACAACAGAACCACCAGTATATCACTATAGAAGCCCCAGTACATCACAACAGATCGCCAGTACATCACAATAGAACCTCTAGTACATCACAACAACCACCACAACATCACAACAGAGGCACCACCGAAGCACAACAAAAACACCAATCATGACCTTCAGCTCACTCCTCTGTGGCCTAATTTTCCCAAAGGCATCCCTCTCTCTCTCCCTCTCTCCATTGCCCTCTCAATCTCTCGCCCGCATCGCCCCATGAGTGGTGCGGCCAGCGCGGGAAATGTAGGTCAGGCTGATTATCTTAGCGGCAACAATACGGTCAAGTCAGGTCAGCCTCCTCAGCGCTATTCCATCAACCAGGTGATCTTATTTCTTCACACTCTCTCTTATCGCATCACCGGTGTTGGCGTCAGCATTTCGATCACCCCCGACCACCACCACCACCATCATGATTCTTTACTACTATTCACATCACCACTGTCTGCCTCAGCTTTCACTACTGGCGTCAGCAGTGAAATTCAACAGTGAAGGGGATAAAAAAAAAAAAAAAAAAAGAGTGAGCGAAAAATTAAATATAAAAGGGGGAAGTGAGAAAAAAATAATGAGGGTATTTTTTTTTTTTTTTTTTGTCCGCCGGTAAAAACAAAACTAAATTAATTGCGTCATGTTTTGGTGTGTGTGTGTGTGTGTGTGTGTGTGTGTGTGTGTGTGTGTGTGTGTGTGTGTGTGTGTGTGTGTGTGTGTGTGTGTGTGTGTGTGTGTGTGTGTGTGTGTGTGTGTGTGTGTGTGTGTGTGTGTGTGTGTGTGTGTGTGTGTGTGTGTGCCGTTAAATAAACGAAACGAAGCTAAATTGCGTTGTGTTTGTGTGTGTGTGTGTGTATGTGTGTAGGTAGGTAGGTAGGTAGGTAGGTGGGCAGGTAAGGATGAGGGGAAGGGTCGGGCACGCTTTGAAATAATGGTAGTGGCTCCGTTGCGGTGTGAGATTCAATAGGTGGCCGGTTAAATAAAAAAACAAAATTACCCTTTGTCCCCAATAACAGTCAGTGGAGCAAAATATACCGTATGCAGAGAAATGAAGTGTCGGAACTTGCAGGGAAAGAAAAAGGGAAGTGCATTCAAGGGTGTTTTGTGTTGAGTGTGTGACTGCATTTTTTCTTTTTATTGACTTACGGATAAAGAAACAGAAGTGAGTAATGGATACTGACGATAAAATTTATTCGGGGTTTTAAGCTGATTTAACGACGAATTTTTTCAGGTCTTCAGTGAAACGATACGATCTTCTAGTGATAATCTTGTCTATGTAAAATAAAGTAAGAGACGTAGGATCTGCTCGTGATAAACTCGTCTATCTGTGTCATCCAAAGTAAGAAAAGTAGGAGAGTAAAAATGAAGGATTTTTAGTGGCAAGAACCTCCAATTCAATATACTAACGAAGGACATGAACGTGCAATGCCTTCCTGGTCGTTCAGTCGCAGCAGGAACACAGCAGCGATGGACCTGAAACTATAACTCGACGTGACTCGTGTATTGTGTTGTAAAAATTGCCAGCGACGAAAAAAAAGATGCGAGTAGCTTTCATCACCTCGCCTTGTTGGTTTGAAAGATTTTAAGCGTCGGGTGCATAAGAATAGCGAAACACGATGCGGTTTGGGAGCAGTTTGAATTTTCTCACTGCTCTAGGTGGGGATAAAAATGTAAGCGGTCGTAAAGAACAGATTGGAGCGACGCAAGGAGGAAGACAAAGGAAGGTTATCCGGGGCATATCATAATTTGTAGCATGGTTAAAACTTTGCACATAGAAAATAATGGAAGATCGTATTACAGCTGCCGTCGTCATCATCATTATCATCATCATCATCATCATCATCATCACAGCTCCCCGCATGTTGCAAAAATAGCGCAGCATAATTGCATATACAGCGAATTACATATATGAGATGG
Source organism: Scylla paramamosain (assembly GCF_035594125.1). NCBI lineage: Eukaryota > Metazoa > Arthropoda > Malacostraca > Decapoda > Portunidae > Scylla > Scylla paramamosain. The sequence continues at coordinate 39,356,541 of NC_087151.1, read as the reverse complement.
AATTATGCAAAGTTATTCCGGGCCTTGGGTTGCAGTAGGTCAGGGACGCTGGGAGGATGTGCACTTTGGGTAGTTTGGTAAATATAGGATGGAGGTTGACTGCAAGGGGAGTGAGAATTTACGCGAGTGAAGTTGCAGGAAGGAAGGAAGGAAGGAAGGAAAGCAATTTCAAGGGTTACGAAGAGTGATGAAAAAGGTGAAAGGTGAGATGGGGTGCGTGTAAAGAGCAGAAAGTGAGATTGAGGAAGGTGGGTGAATGGAATGGTAGTGAGGAAGAAAATTTATAAAACTGATACGTTAAAAAAACAGATGTGTGATAATGTAGGATGTAAAGAACAGGAAGAAGAAGCGTAGAGAACGTGATGGCGTGATAGAATGCGGTAAGTAGGGCACACCTCACAAGGTTACATCCACTTTCATATGCAAAACAGCCCCGAGCGTTGCGTGATGGTGGCCAAGTGACGCAGAGGGTGCACATGGTCTCTGATCGCCTTTTGATCGCCTAAGGTTCTAATCCTGGCTGGAGAGCTTACAACCACTGAGGTCTACGTGAACAATACCCACATGACGCTCAATTAACACCAAACGCAAGAAGTATGAAAGTTATTTGGGTTCATTTCAATCCCACAGTAATCAGATCAGGATTCCAATTAATCAGGAACGAGCTGAAGACTGGTTTCAACAACAAAGCAACCTCGTCTTATATACAGCACAGGAGGGTGCCTCGTCTCTACCCCGACTCCAGCCCGATTATTTTCAAAGGTCGCAGAATTATTGGAGCTCTCATGGCTTCTTTTCTCAAGATTGATATGAATTCGCACCTCAATAGGTCTTTAAATTTTGTTGCTCTTGGCTGGTGCCTCTCCTACATAAAATAAAAATAAACACTGCAGAAAACCTCAATAAGTTTACCTATAGCTTCCTAATAGTAGAGATGAGACGTTAAAAATAACATTAAAACAAAAAAATAAACAAATAAACAGATGAATAAGCAATAAAAGAGTCAATCATTGATATTTCATTTTACCTTCAGTCTTCTTTTCCCAAAACATCTAAAAAGGAGGCAATTCTATTTCACTTTTTATTCTCCCTTTCTTTTTTTTTTTTTGTGACAAGGAAAAGTCAATTATCTATCTTTTGTATCTGCAATGCTTTTCTTTTCTCAATACATAAAAAAAGAGCCAGTCCTAGTTTTTTTCCCAGTCTCTTTTTTTATGACACCAAAAAAAGCAATCACACCTAAATAGATTTCTTTCATCTCAGTCTCTTCCTTTATATAAAACCAATAAATATCTCTACAGTTTTCCTTATTTCCGTCTTCTCATGTGGTGTAATCTCTTTATATGCTTTTAAGTCTTCTACTCTCTCTCCTATAGTTTTCTTTTCGACTTTTTATCTATTACAACCCTCTATAGCTTTCTTTCTTTCTCCTAATCTGATTTAATCTTTTATTTGTTTTCTCCTCTTCTACTCTTTCTCCGCCGGTCTCACTCCTCCACAATCTTCTATAGCTATATAGTTTCCTTTCTCTTCTTATCCTGATCAGTTGTAATTCTTTATACATTTCTATCTCTTCTACTCTTACTCCGCCACAAGCCTCTACTTCTTTCTTTTCGTATCCTGATCCGCTGTAGTTCTTTATATATTTCTACATCTACTCTTCCTCCGCCAGTCTTGCTCAGCCACAACCGTCTACTTCCCTTTCTTTTCGTATCCTGATCCGCTGTAATCCTTTATATATTTCCACCCCTTCTACTGTTTCTCCGCCGCATCCCTGGCCGCTTGTCATCAGTCTTCCTCATCCCGCCAGGACTCAGCGCCGCCGTCCCCACATTAAGCAGCCGTCATATAAATCCATCCCTGAGGACACCAAGAGCTCGGTGGCTGGTGATGAGGGACTGAAGGTGGTGGTGGTGGTGGTGGTGGTGGTGGTGGTGATGATGCTAGTAAAGGTGGTAAGAGAGGAGGGGATAAAGCAAGAGGAAAAAAAAAAAAAAAGAGAAAAATGAATAATGCAAATAAGTGGGTTGAACTCTGCAGGCATTCAAGACTCATCACTAACTTGAGGGTAAAAAGAGAGGAGGAGGAGGAGGAGGAGGAGGAAGAGGAGGAAGAGGAGGAGGAGGAGGAGGAAGGATACAAAAGAATACAAAGGACTACAAAGGGAAACATACAGCAACAGACCCTTTGTTCTCCTCTAGACCGTTTGATGAAGGAAATAGACGTCTGAACAAGGATAGGTTGCTATGAAAAGAAAATTAAGTAAGGACGAGGAGGAGGAGGAGGAGGAGGAGGAGGAGGAGGAGGAGGAGGAGGAGGAGGAGGAGGAGGAGGAGGAGGAGGAGGAGGAAGAGGAAAAGGAGAAAGAAGAGCAAGAAGAGAAGAATGAACGAAAGAAGACGAGGCACGCAAGGAAGGTCATTGTACCCTTTCTTGTCTCCAACTTCCTTCGTGCAAGTTACAAGAGAAAAAAAGTTACAGAAAACGAGATGCAATGTAGTATTAGCTTCTTAATCCAATTTACTGCACACTATATGTCCGGCAAGTATTTTCAAGCTTTATTTTCTCTCTCTCTTTCCTTTGACATCAAGAATTGGCACGATATCAAGTAGAAATTAGTTTGATGTTAACAGAGTATGAAGGAGGGAAGGAGGAAAGGAGAGAAAGAGGGAATTGAGGGAGATAGGGAGGGAGAGAAAGAAGAAAGAGAAGAAATGATGGACAATGTGATGACAAGAGACTGGAAGGAGGAGGAGGAGGAGGAGGAGGAAGAGAGAGGGGAAGGAAGAGAGATAAAAGCAATGGAGGAAGAGGAAGGAGGAAGAGAGAGAAGTGGAAGAGAGAAAGGAAGAACACAAGAAAAAATGGGAAAGGCGGAAGTAGTCACGGAAAGATTAAGAGGCCTCCAGGTCATGAAAAAGGTCAACAAAGGTCAACTCTGCAATATCTGACCCTCCAGTCTCTCTTCTTCACCTTTACATTCCACCTTCCTCCCCTTCTCCCTCTCTTCTCCTTTCTTCATTTTCCTTTCTAAAGAGACCACTACCATCTCTCTCTCTCTCTCTCTCTCTCTCTCTCTCTCTCTCTCTCTCTCTCTCTCTCTCTCTCTCTCTCTCTCTCTCTCCACAAGCCGCAGTTCCTCCCTCCACCCACCTCCTGCTTCCCTGACACGACTTTCCGTCTCATATTTACCTCTGCATTAGCTCCGTCAGCCACGAGAGAGAGAGAGAGAGAGAGAGAGAGAGAGAGAGAGAGAGAGAGAGAGAGAGAGAGAGAGAGAGAGAGAGAGAGAGAGAGAGAGAGAGAGAGAGAGAGAGAGAGAGAGAGAGAGAGAGAGAGAGAGAGAGAGGAAGAGAGGAAATAAGAAAGTTGGTCCAGCAGAGGTTGTGAAAGCATTGCTGCACTGAAGCACTTGCTCTCAAAACATTTCTTTCTTCTTCCTTGACTCCCCTCATCCTTGACTCCCCTTCACTTTCCCTCTCTCTCCCCACTCCATCATCCCTCCTCTTCCCCTCACTTTCTCCTCTCTCATCCCTTTCCCTCTTTCCTTTATTCCCTTCTCTCCCTCTTTCTACCTCTCTTTTCCGTCCTCTTGTCCCCATCACTCTCCCTCACTCTTTCCACTCTTCCCCAGCTATCACCCGTCAGTAGAGTGTCCCAGCAGGAGAAACAAGGTCAAAACTGAGGGGACGAGGGCAGGTGAGGGAAGAGCCTCTCGCTAGGGGACGCTGGACGACCTGTCAAGCAAAATAATCCGCCCCTCTTTTTCCTTTGTCCCTCCCGGTCCTCCGCGCAGCCGGGACAGCTCTGCACGGGGTGGTCAGGCCGGGAAAAGGTGCCGCCTTGCCTTTTGTCCCTATCTGGCTATCCATGTGAGGCAGATTTTCGGTACAGTGTCCTCTACCATAAAATTATATATCAATAATAAATAAATATACCATCCCCCTTTGCTGACACCCATGCCCAAACAAAAGGAAAAAATAATATGCGTGGTTTCGATATTTCTTTCTTGAATCGTGAAAAAAGGATATTGTATACAGCACAGAATACCTTCAAGATATCATATTTTTCTGCTTCAGCTGACGTCTTTCCTTCCATTTTCACATAGGAAAAAATAATATATATTTTGCTGCAACAAAAATATTGTTTTGTTGAGTTAAGACAAAATTTAGTTTTGCTGCAATCAACGTCTTTTTAGTATCGCACTTCTCATTCCTACTCAAATAATACACATAAGTACATTTTCCCTCCCTCTCTTACACAGGAAATCAAGGCTAAACTGCAAGAATAGCCTACTGGTAGCGAAAGGAGAGAACCAACCGGGGTAAACTTTGCTGCAATTTCTTAAAGAGAATCACAAGCTTGCACGAGGAGGAGGAGAAAGCGCGGCGGGATTGCACGGAGAGAGAGAAAAAGGAGAACTGCTGCTGTTTGCTTTCTCTTTAGCGGACGACGACTTTCAAAGCAACACACGGCTAAAAACCTGAAGCCACGCCAGCATTCCGTCATAGGAAAAGATAGAAAGAGGAAAGGAGAGGCTGGCGAGAGACGGCTGAGAACGGAGAGGAATGCTAGGAAGAGAAGAGAAGAGAAGAGAAGAGAAGAGAAGAGAAGAGAAGAGAAGAGAAGAGAAGAGAAGAGAAGAGAAGAGAAGAGAAGAGAAGAGAAGAGAAGAGAAGAGAAGAGAAGAGAAGAGAAGAGAAGAGAAGAGAAGAGAAAGAAAGAAAGAAAGAAAGAAAGAAAGAAAGAAAGAAAGAAAGAAAGAAAGAAAGAAAGAAAGAAAGAAAGAAAGAAAGAAAGAAAGAAAGAAAGAGAGAGAGAGAGAGAGAGAGAGAGAGAGAGAGAGAGAGAGAGAGAGAGAGAGAGAGAGAGAGAGAGAGAGAAACTGTATAGAAAAGGAAGGGAAAGAAAAGTTCGCGAGGGAAGGATGAGAATGGAGAAACTGAAGACAGAGAAAGGAAAAAAATGGATGTTGATTAGCGAGAGAGAAAAAAAGAAAAAGGGTGACAACTGACGGAAAAGAAGGCATGGAGAGACAGGATGAAAGAGATGGAGAAGAGAAGCACTACATAATCAAAAAGAAAAGAAGGAGAAGGAGAAGTTGAAGGACAGAAGGAGACAGATTATAAAAGAAAGCTAAAAGACGAGAGAGAGAGAGAGAGAGAGAGAGAGAGAGAGAGAGAGAGAGAGAGAGAGAGAGAGAGAGAGAGAGAGAGAGAGAGAGAGAGAGAGAGAGAGAGTGTCCCTACCATTGATTCCAGTTTCTTTTTCTTCTTCCTACAGAGACTCGCCAACCACTCTCTGATATCCTCTCTCTCTCTCTCTCTCTCTCTCTCTCTCTCTCTCTCTCTCTCTCTCTCTCTTGCCTTCCTCCTCTCTCAGTCCCTTTTTTTCCAGCCTTTTTCTCTTGTTTTTAAAGCTATTTTTCATATACCCTGCTTGGTATTTTTTTTTCCTTCTTCCTCTTTTTTTCTCTTTTCATTTTCGTATATTTGTTCGTTTTTTTTTTTTTTTTTTTTTTGCATGTTGTTTCTCTTTCCTTCATCTTTTGTTTTCCTTTTTTTTTCTCTCTCTCTGCGAGTCTATCTTGTGTGTGCGTTTACTCCCCCACCCCACCTCTCTCTCTCTCTCTCTCTCTCTCTCTCTCTCTCTCTCTCTCTCTCTCTCTCTCTCTCTCTCTCTCTCTCTCTCTTTCACGTAACGTTCATTATTGCCTTCTCGCTTGGCAGATTTCCAACCAAGCCCTTCTGCCTTTCCTCCTCCACCTCCTCCTCCTTCTCTTCCTCTTCCTCCTCCTCCTCCTCCTCCTCCTCCTCCTCCTCCTCCTCTCCTCTTCATCACCACCAACTCCACCAGCAACACTTTAATCTGAGCCTCTTAATTCTACCCAGGCCATCTCCTCTTCCTATACCTCTCTCTCTCTCTCTCTCTCTCTCTCTCTCTCTCTCTCTCTCTCTCTCTCTCTCTCTCTCTCTCTCTCTCTTGCAAGCTGTCAATCCTTTCTTATCCCTCCAGTCTCTCTTTCATCGTTTGCTGTCTTTTATTTTCATCCTCTTCTTCTTCATTCTTGTTTACTTGTTTCCTTATCTCGTCCCCATCCCTCTTATCCCTCTCTCAGTCCTCTTCATTCTTTCTTTTACTCTTGTTATTCTTGTTCCGCTCTTTATTCTCATTCTCCTCCTCTTCCTCCTTCTCTTTCTCTTGTACACGTTCACTCTTCCGCTATTTCCTCTCCCTCTTCCTCCTCTCTTTCATTAGCTCGTTATTTTCACCTCCTCTCTTTGCTCTTCCTCTTCCACTTGGCTATTATTCTCTTCCTCTTATCACTTTTTTTCTGTCTTTTTTTTTATTTTTCACCAAAGTATTCTCTCTCTCTCTCTCTCTCTCTCTCTCTCTCTCTCTCTCTCTCTCTCTCTCTCTCTCTCTCTCTCTCTCTCTCTCTCTCTGCCATGTGTGTTTGTCTTATTGTCTTTTCTCTAACGCTTTTTTTTTTGTTTTTTTGTTATCATCTTTTCTTTTCCTAACTAATCTTCTTCTTCCTCTTCCCTTTACTTTTCTTTCTTCTCTTAGGTATCTTTTCTTCTATCATCCTACTCAGGTTTATTTTTCTCGTTTTCTTTTCTCCATTTTTCTTCCCTCTCTTCTTCATTTCCTTCTCTCTCTCTCTCTCTCTCTCTCTCTCTCTCTCTTTCTTTCTCCCTTCCTCTCACTTATCTTCCCTTCCAAATGTTTTCTCACGTCCACCTCTTTCTGTTCTCTTTTTTCCCCTACCCATTTTCTTCCTTCCTCTCTCTCCCTTTCTGTTTCCTTCTCCCTTTCCGCGACCATTTACCTCCATTCTTTGACCTATCACGGTCCCTGCTCCACCGCCTCCTGCTCCACCTTTTCCTCCTCCTTTTTTTTCCTCAACCACCTTGGTCCACACAACTTCCCCTTTAATGATATTGCATAGATATACTCTCTCTCTCTCTCTCTCTCTCTCTCTCTCTCTCTCTCTCTCTCTCTCTCTCTCTCTCTCTCTCTCTCTCTCTCTCTCTCTCTCTCTCTCTCTTAAAAATTGAGTTTATCATCATTTCCAGCTATGACTTTTGTTTATTTACTTATTCCTTATTGTCATGAAAGGATAAATTAAAAATGAAAAATAAATAAAGAAGATGTGTACTATGACGACGATGATGTTGATGATAAGGAGGAGAATTCTGACGTAGTTCATATATCATTTTCTTATGTTCTTATGTAGTGACTAAACCTGTGTACGTTAATAGTGGTAGTGATGATGGTGGTGGCGATGGTGATGATGATAATACACACATTCACATCTGCTGATTACCGCAGCGGAAGTACAACGACCCAAGGTTGCGTAAAGGATAATCACTCAGCCTCCACGATCTCCTTCACAGTCTGCCCTCAAGGAAAAACTCGCGTCTCGGGTTATGGAGTTGCCTGATTAATGTTTGAAAGACGTCTAATCTCCTTGAGCCAGAAAGATTACTATGTAAAAGAAAAATGTACAAAGGTTATCAATTTTTAGTACTCGCATGGAAAGGGACGTGGGTAAAAATTATCTAAATATTTTACTGGATTCCATTTTTAGTCCGAGATTCTATGGTAGAGAAGGAGGAGGAGGAGGAAGGGATGAAAAAAGAAAGGAAAGAGCGATACTTAATTTTTAGTGTTGGAAGAGGAGAAGGAGGAAGTGTAAAAGAAAGCACAGACACTTCTTTCTAAGTTGTACCAGAGACCTAATGGTGAAGGGCAAGGTGGTGAAGAAAGAGCAGCAGCAGCGCTACTCCATTCTAAGCAGCAGGGGACTCTCTATGGTGAAGGAACATGAAAAAGTCAAGTGATGTTTACTTTTAATGCACAAGATTCTTTACGGTGAAGGAGGGGAAGGTGGAGAAGGAAGAGAAAGACCAATGACAGTAAAATTACAACTACAACGAGGACGAAGGAGACGAAAAAAATAATAGCAACGAAATCCGCTTTTGTCTTTCGTAATACACGAGTCTCTGTAATAAAACTTTAATTCAATGCATTATGATAATTCCATGTTGCGAAACTGGAGTAGTAGCAGTAGTAGTAGTAGTAGTAACGTATCTAAGACCCCAGTGATCATGCTCTCTCTCTCTCTCTCTCATACACACACACACACACAGACACACACACACCTTTTCCTTTCCTTTACTTTCCTTTCCTTCCTTCCTTCTTTCCTTCCTTGTCGCGCACACATACACACACACACACACACACACACACACACACACACACACACACCTTCCTTTCATTTCCCTTTCCTTTCCTTTCCTTTCCTTTCTTTCCTTCCTTCCTTCCTTCCTTCCGTCCTCGTTACACACACACACACACATACACACCACGACACTATTCATCTCATTTCACGTCCAATTTTGTGACATAAACAACGCGCCTCACGTTTTCTCTCGCTACTACCTTGCTTTTCATGCTCGTTTCCCTCAGTGCCTCTTCCTCTCTCCTGTCCACCGGTGACGAGGAAATTAGTCGCTTTATGTCGCAATTATGACTATGAGCTCTTACTTTTTTTCTTTCCTAGACATTTGTATTACTGAGGACGCTTGGGGTGTCTGCCATTCTTTTGCATTCTCACAGCATTATTGTCAAGCTTAGAGGGAAAGGCCAACATGATTCAACATGGAAGAGTCGAGAAGTAAATACAAAGGGAAAATTAAATTAACGTGAGAATTAACTACATTTCAAATTATTCTGACTCTATCGTAGGTATTTTTTTTTTTTTTGACAACAGAATTCAAAAGTAAAATTAAAGTAAGTAAAGAAGCAAAAGGAAAAATTAAGTAAAAAAAAAAAAATAACAAGATGAAAAAAAATATTATATCCAAAAGAATCATCTAAAACTATGCTTCAAAAGGTATCGTGTGTATATGTGCCGATATATTCTCTCAAGGCCTTTGTTGCGCCTAAATTACACGCTTTCCATGAAGAGACTTGCCTGTTAATTTACTTCAAAGGCTTCTATACCACATCACGGCATACAGACGGCTGGCTTCTTCTTATAACGCCTTCCTGTGCATGTATAATCTGCGACTGTATAATATCTTTTTTTTTTTTTTTGTAGGGAAACTTACGTAGAGATTCAGGAAACATTAAGAAGAAAATTAATTATGTAAACTGTCCTTTAAACATGACATCCATCTCTCTCCGCGTATAACAGAGAAGGTTTAAATGCTCTGTAGGGACGCTATGTATAAATGAATGAAAAAAAAAATATTAAATAGAAAGAAAAGAAGGAAACAGTGTCCTTATACTTCCCATTCCTCTCCCTCACTTGGACTCCACGAATTCTACGCACTTTGCTTTGAATAGGAAAGGGAGTCTATTTAACTTGAAGAATATGAAGTCTACGTAGATCTCATGAACTCATTATATACGAATTATGTAGACTCTGATTTGAAGGAAAGGGAGTCTTCGTGGCTGCTCCCCATCTCTCTCTCTCTCTCCCCTTCACTTCATATGTACAAGTTCTAAGCTCTTCAGTTTAACGTAAAGGCCCAAAAATTGCCTCCTGGTTCTTCTTACTGGTTCTTCTTACACCCTGTCAGTCACGGGGAGCGGTATGGTGCAGGATGTGAAAGGGGAGAAATGAAAGGAGCTAGATTTTCATGAATTTTGATGTTTCCAAGTAGCGCAACGGCAACAGTAAAGAGAAAATCAACAATTTTCCTCATTTAAGAAGCTGAAAAAACGCTCCATTCATTCCCTCGACAGTTTTTTTTTTTTTTTAATCTAAGAAGTTGAGGGGAAAGGGTGTCATTAATCTCTCTCTCTCTCCTCTCTCTCTCTCTCTCTCTCTCTCTCTCTCTCTCTCTCTCTCTCTCTCTCTCTCTCTCTCTCGACTCTGGAATAATCAAAACAACTCCCTCCATGTAGAATCTAAAACGCTATCATTCTATCAACCATCAAAGTACAAGAATTATGGCAAAAAAATCTCTTTTGTAACATTCCCTCTTAGTTAAAATCAAAGAAGCACAAGAATAGCACACACAAAAAAAAGCACTTTATCAACCTACAAAGTACAAGATCTACATGTTATATTCCCTCTTACGTAAAATCAAGGTATCAAGGCCTTGCACGTGCGTCTCCTTAAGGGTAAGAGTCCATCAGGGAAGGTGTGGAAACTTGGCAAGGAAGGCAGCGTCAAGGGGTACCAGGCTCGGGGCGAAGTTCACCCATGTGGCAAGCGAAGGTTTATAGGCGAGATACTAATATGGTAGTGATAACAGGGGAGGGTTGCTGGTGTCCGCTTGCACTTTGAAAATCTCGTCCGTTCTTCTCAAGTGGTAAAGATTTTTTTCTTTTTTTCCCGATGGGTGTTTACTTCCGGGTTGTCGATGTGTGTGTGTGTGTGTGTGTGTGTGTGTGTGTGTGTGTGTGTGTGTGTGTGTGTGTGTGTGTGTGTGTGTGTGTGTGTGTGTGTGTGTGTGTGTGTGTGTGTGTGTATCTAGTGAGGAAAGAAGAAAGGAAGAAAGAAAGAAAGAAAGAAAGAGAGAAGGGAAGGAAGGAAGGAAGGAAGGAAGGGAAGGAAGGAAGGAAGGAAGGAAGGAAGGAAGGAAGGAAGGAAGGAAGGAAGGAAGGAAGGAAGAAAGGAAGGAAGGAAGGAAGGAAGGAAGGAAGGAAGGAAGGAAGGAAGGAAGGAAGGAAGGAAGGAAAGGAGTGAGGGGAGGGAGGGAGGGAGGGAGGGAAGAAGGAACGGAAGCAGGGAAGGAAAATAGGAAGAAAGGAAGGAAGGAAGGAAGGAAGGAAGGAAGGAAGGAAGGAAGGAAAGAAAGAAAGAAAGAAAGAACGAACAAGGAACGAACGAACGAACGAACGAACAAACGAACGAAAGAACGAAGGGAGGAAAGGAAAGGGAATGAAAGGAAGGAGAGAGAGAGAGAGAGAGAGAGAGAGAGAGAGAGAGAGGAGAGAGAGAGAGAGAGAGAGAGAGAGAGAGAGAGAGAGAGAGAGAGAGAGAGACGAAGAAAGATGGAAGAGATAACAAGGTAAAACGTCTTGAATTATAAGACACACAGATAAATGAGGGAGATTAGACAAGCGAGACGAGAAACGAACGAACCATCCTTGAGAGGGGAAGGAACACTGATCAGGGAGAGATTAAGGGGAGCAAGAGATAATGAAAGGAAATATCAAGAAGCACATTGGCAGTGTTTACATAATGGAAGATTGGCAGTGAGGTGGGGTGATATGTTGTGTTTGTCACGTTGTAATTAAAATTTGTCGTATTCTAAGGATTTTTATTCACGGTATACGAAGAAAATGGTGATAAGATTATATCATTACTATTGGTGGTGGTGGTGGTAGTAATAGTGGTAGTAATAGTGGTAGTAGTAGTAGTAGTAGTAGTAGTAGCAGTATTAGTATTAGTAGTAGTAGTAGTAGTAGTAGTAGTAGTAGTAGTAGTAGTAGTAGTAGTGGTAGTAGTAGTAGTAGTAGTATCATTATCACAGTCTTATAGTAGTAGTAGTAGTAGTAGTAGTAGTAGTAGTAGTAGTAGTAGTAGTAGTAGTAGTAGTAGTAGTAGTGGTAGTAGTAGTAGTAGTAGTATCATTATCACAGTCTTATAAAAAAGGTACTATCACATTTACGTTATCAAATCTACCACTATAATCCAAGCCAGACAAGATCGTCTAGGCTCCAAAGCCTCTAATGATATAACGAACCAGCGGTAAAACCTGCAAAATATCAAATAAAGATATCATCCTCTTATTTGTGGCCAGTTTCCAGGACTTCGCATGTGTGTGGATGTCACTGACTGAGGGACTTCATATTTTTGCCGAATGCGGGAAAAAGCGAGGGGAATCCACAGGCTTTTTACTGAAGCTATCACGACAGAGGGAGAGGGTGGAGAGGATGAAAAAGGAAGGAGAAGACACCAGTGGCAGGACTGATATACACTGACATTGTAGAGAATCCAGAGTATAGATATGAAAATGTGTCAGTGATATGTCATGTTGTTCTTTAAAGAATAACTGCTGATCGAGAAGTCTTCGTCAGCCAGAAAAGTAAATAGAAATTGAGCCAGAAAATATGTAGACAAAGTGATATAGAGAAGTATATAGAGATTAGACATGGACAGGGACACACACACACACACACACACACACACACACACACACACACACACACACACACACACACACACAGATCCGTTAAAAATAAAAGTGCATGGAAAGGAGGAGGAAAGAGAAAATGGAGCGATATTCTCTGAAACACGATGCAGTTGGCAATAAGAGAGTTGTCGGGCGAGTCTCCAGTAACATCACGGTAATAATGCTTGAGGGAACCCTGCAGCGGGAACTTATATATTTTGCAATTTTCCTCTCCATTAGCAACATATTACTAACTGTAGAAGGTTATGGTGCACTCCGCTTTTAATTTGTTTTTCTTTTCTTCTTTTTCTGTAAATTTCGCAGCATGCAAATGTTTTATTTTTATACAAGGCTAGCCCAGTCGCCCACACCTATCCATCCACACACATACCTAAGTACAAACACACACGTTATTATTACACACAAAGCTAGTACAGTCTCGCCCATACCTTCCTACCCCACACACGCACCTTCAACACACACACACACACACACACACACACACACACACACACACACACACACACACACACACGTTTTCATTACACACACCGCTACCACAGTCACTCACATCCATCCACCCAACACACTTCCTTACACACACACACACATTTTCATTACACACATGGCTAGCACACTCTCACCCATAACCACACACTCCACACACCTATCCACATACAAACACACGCACATGTAACACACCCTTCACTCACACCAACACACCCACATCACACGCCTACCCACAACACACAAACACGTTTTCATTACAAACAAAACTTACGAACACATCGCCTAAACTCCTCTGAACCCATCTCCTCCTCTCTGGTGGATGTGTCCCAAATGAGAAACGAACGCCTGAAGGAGCCTTGCGTTCCTTCAACCACCTGTCTGCGCGAGAAAAGTGAGTGGAGAGGCAGTTACCGAGAAAGTATATCATTCCCACGCACCTGCTAGAGCCACTTGGCTGAGGTAAACGTGCCTGGCCGTTCCTTCTCGCTCACAAGAGACAGTAGTGCGTCACATGGATAGTCTGGTGATGCTTGCAGTGCAGGAGTATACTATAAGACAGGACGGGGAAAAAGCATTGGTCCAGTGATGTTTCCAGTAAGGAAGTACATGACAAAACAGGACAGGTGGATAAAACGCTGCCGTGAAGAGCGTGCAAGACAAATGTGCACGACACTAAGAACTCACAGATGACAGCCTGCAATCACCACCCGCCTAGTTTCTCCTGGCGGGCAACAGTATCCTCACGGGCGGTGCTTCTCAAAGCTGCCTCTCTTACAAGTCAAGGAAACCACGTCGACGCTTTAATCAACTACCCAAAAAAGATCGTACAGGATTTTTTTATATTAACGAACACCTTGCAGGGCCTCTTCAAGCTCCACAAAGAAAACCAAGAGCCACCCACTCACTCTTTGAAGACGAGAAGAAAGGGGTGAGATAATAATCTTACAACTCTGTGGGAGGGGAGGAGGTAATGAATATAGACTGGACGGTGGATGAAAAGTCGCAAGCTGCTATAGAAACACGATAGGTCCTTTATGTTTGAGCTACGTGGCCTGTGCTGGGGAGGAGGAGTTGAGAGTTGCAGATGGGACACAAGGAGATAGCTGGGAGTGGAAAGTGGAAAGGCATATAATCTATGTTTCTATAATTTGAACTACGTATAAAAAAAACATCTTTCAAGATCTAACTCCCCTCGTGACTTCTGGCATCTAGCCAAAAACATCTCCGATAACTTTGCTTCTTCTTCTTTCCCTCCTTTATTTTCAACCAGATGGCACCACTGCTATCACATCTATATCTAAAGCTGAACTCTTCGCTCAAACCTTTGCTAAAAACGCTACCTTGGATGATTCAGGGGCTTGTTCCTCCCTCTCCTCCACCCTCTGACTACTTCATGCTACCTAGTAAAATTCTTCGCAATCATGTTTTCCATGCCCTTGCTGGCCTAAACCCTCGGAAGGCTTATGGACCTGATGGGGTTCCTCCTATTGTTCTCCGAAACTGTGCCTCCGGTGCTTGCACCTTGCCTAGTCAAACTCTTTCAACTCTGTCTGTCAACATCTACCTTTCCTTTTTGCTGGAAGTTTTGCCTACATTCAGCCTGTTCCTAAAAAGGGTGGCCGTTCTAATCCGTTCAAACTACCGTCCTATTGCTTTAATTTCCTGCCTATCTAAAGTTTTTTGAATCTTTCCTCAACAGGAAGATTCTTAAACATCTATCACTTCACAACTTTCTATCTGATCGCCAGAATGGGTTCCGTCTTCTTGCCCTATCCACTCCTACGCTGATGATACCACCCTGCATTTTTCCACGTCTTTTCACAGACGTCCAAACCCTTCATGAAGTAAACAGTCCACGTAGGGAAGCCACAGAACGCCTGACTTATAATCTATCTAAAATTTCTGATTGGGGGCAGAGCATACTTGGTATTGTTCGATGCCTCAAAAACTCAATTCCTCCAACTATCAACTCGACACAACCTTCCAGACAATTATCCCCTCTTCTCCAATAACACTCAACTGTCTCCCCTCTTCTACACTGAACATCCTATGTCTGTCCTTTTCTTATAATCCAAACAATAAACTTCACATCTCATCTCTAACTAAAACAATTCTTATAAAGTTAAGCGTTCTGAGACGTCTCCGCCAGTTTTTCTCACCACCCCCCAGCTGCTAACTCTGTACAAGGTCCTTATCCGTCTATGTATGGAGTATGCTTCACATGTCTGGGGGGATTCCACTCATACCGCTCTTCTAGACAAGGTGGAATCAAAAGCTTTTCCTCTCATCAACTCCTCTCCTCTGACTGACTGTCTTCAGCCTTTTCTCATCGCCGCAATGTTGCATCTCTTTCTGTCCTTCTACCGCTATTTTCATGCTAACTGCTCTTCTGATTTTCCTAACTGCATGCCTCCCCTCCTACCGCGGCCTCACTGCACAAGACTTTCTTCTTTCTCTCTCACCCCTATTCTGTCCACCTCTCCTAATGCAAGAGCTAACCAGTATTCTCAATTATTCATCCCTTTCTTTGGTAAACTCTGGAACTCCCTGCCAGCTTCTGTATTTCCATCTTCCTATGACTTGAACTCCTTCAAGAGGGGAGCTTTAAAGACACTTATCCTTCAATATTTGACTACCGCTTCTGACCCTATTCGGGGACTCCTATTCGGGGAGATGCCTATCCGGCATCTCAGTGTGTGTGTGTGTGTGTGTGTGTGTGTGTGTGTGTGTGTGTGTGTGTGTGTGTGTGTGTGTGTGTGTGTGTGTGTGTGTGTGTTAGATTTTTGTTTGCCCTTGGCCGGTGTCCCTCTTACATATAAAAAAAAATCTGAAACATGTTTGGCAGAGAAAATGTGCTACTAACACTCCTATATAACTAAACTCATTCATTGCTACTAGAACCTCTTTTCCCTTCAACAGCGTAACAGTTAAGGGTTTTCTTCACTTTTTGCATCCCTTAGCCAGTCTCCTTGATACATGAATAAGGGGTGTAATGAAGCAATGACCTCTCACACACTAAAGTTTACTCCCATCCCTATTTCTCTTCAACACACTCTTCCAGTACGCTGTGTTTTACTCTGCATTTCTTACATTTCTGATCCAAATACCCTTCTTATTACTTCTCTCATCTTTCCTTTTATTCCCCTATCAACTCTTTCTGTTTGCACCCCCTATTTTTCCATCTCCATCTCTTATCCAATATTCTGTCCTTCCCTATCTACGTATCTTCCTTACTACGTATCTCCCCACCATCATTTCCCTCTGCGCACCCACTTTTCCCATCTCCCTTCCTGCCTTTCATTACTTATCTCCCTCCACCTGCCTCACCCATCCTCTCCTTCTCCTCCTCCTCCTCCTCCTTCTCCTCCTTCAGGCTATGCTTCCTCATCACCATCTTATCATGTCTCCGTTTGTTTTTTGCCAGAATAATGATTAAAACTTTCTTCTCTTTTAAACCGTGTTGGAAGAAGGGCAAAGAAATCGTGATGTTTTCAAGTTCCCTATCAACTTTCCCGGCCGCCATCGCCTCGCCTGGCCTGAGTGGGGTGATAAAAAAAAAAGAACAAGAAGCAAGAGATAACTTTTTTCATTCCCACATCGTCATGTCGTAAAAAAAATAAATAAATAAAAAAAAAAACGTTTGAAGATTTACATAAAAGTTTGTGTGTTTATGCGTTTGTGTGTGTGTGGTGTGTGTGTGTGTGTGTGTGTGTGTATTTAGTTGTTGTTGTTCTTATTGATTTTTCTTGATTTTTAGTCGTACCCCACAGTACTAATAGTAGCAGGTGTAGCAGGTGTAGTAGTAGTAGTAGTAGTAGTAGTAGTAGTAGTAGTAGTAGTAGTAGTAGTAGTAGTAGTAGTAGTAGTAGTAGTAGTAGTAGTAGTACTGAAGGTGATGGTAGCGATGACTTAAATCTATAATACTCTACAAGTGACCACTCGAAATGTCACTGAAATGCATTTTATTAATATATTCAAGATATCCTTATGCTGCTTCCTTAATGTTAAATACCCAAAGCGGCCTTAGACACACCTGGACCCAGCAGTTTCTCAGGTAGGCTCAGGCAGACTCAGCTCAAACACTTGGTTCTGTTACTTTCTATTTTTTTTTTCATTTATTTTTTTTTTAAAGAAATCTTTCCGGTAATGTGTTCTTTGTTTTCTTTATCTCCTCTTCTTTTTGTCACTTTTATCTTTCTTCTTTATTCTTGCCTTTGCTAATCTAGTAGAATATCTTCTTACTCCCATTTTATCCAAGCATTCTCTCTCTCTCTCTCTCTCTCTCTCTCTCTCTCTCTCTCTCTCTCTCTCTCTCTCTCTCTCTCTCTCTCTCTCTCTCTCTCTCTCTCTCTCTCTCTCTCTGTCTTAGACCAATGCTACCACCATCACCACCACCCCCACCACCCCCATCACCACCACCACCACCACTACCAAGCAGAGCACCAGTACCGCAGTCGCACCACCACACCACAGCTCCTCACCACCACTGCATCACCACTGCAATGTCACTTCCTACCGCCACTTCCCACCACCACTGCGTCACCACTCACAGCAGTCCCTACCCACACCACCACTTTTCCGGCGCAAAAATAAAGAAAAATAAAGGCCTTTCCTCACTTTCCTGCCCTCTGTCAACACCACCACTACTTCTACTAACATCATTACTACGATTTATTTAATTCCTGACTCATCCTGCTTTGATCAGAGCCATTTGATCAGTTATATGTACATTTTAGTCTTTGCTAGTACCGCCAATGTTATTTTCCTATTCCTCCTCTTCTATATGCGTACATACTTCCTCTTGATCTTTCTCTCTTCCTGAATCACAATCATTGCCCTTCGCTTCTCGCTCTCCTCGCCTTCCTCCTCCTCCTTTGGGTCTCATTAATATCACTAATACTTCATTTTCCTCCACTATGTACGTACTTCCTCCCGATCTTTTTCTCTCTGTCAGCCCCAATCATTGCACTTCCCTCCCCGCTCTCCTCACCTTTCTCCTTTCTTCGGTCTTCGCTATTATCACTACCCATTCCTCTTCCTTCTTCTCTATTGACATACTTCTTTCTGATCCTTCTTTCTCCATCAACCCCATTTATTGTCCTTTCCTCCTCGCTTTCCTCGCCTTTCGCTTTTCTTCCTTTGTTAGGTCTTCACTTCTATCACTATTATTTCCTCTTCTCCTCTACGTACTTCTTCCTGATCTTTATCCATGAATCCCAGTCATTGCACTTTCCTCCTCGCTCTCCTCGCCTCTCTTCTTCCTTTCTCTCCTCGCCTTTCTTCTTCCTTTCTCTCCTCGCTCTCCTCGCCTCTCTTCTTCCTTCCTTTCTTGCTTTACCCACTGACACTGCAATGGCTATTACTTTACTCTTTTTTCCCGCTTTCACTTTTTCCTCCTCCTCCTCCTCCTCCCTTCCTCCTCCTCCTCCTCCTCCTCCTCTCCTTCTGTAGGCTATTTCCATCTGCTCCTTCCTGCTCCATTATTCCCAAGCAGCCCCTGGCTCTTTCTCTCTTCCTTTCCTTCTTTCCTCCTCTCCCCTTTATCGCTTCTTCCTTCTTTCATCCTGATCCTCTTCCTCCTTCCCGCTTTCCCTCTCCCAAGGAATTCAAGCTGTACGATCCACACACTGGAAATGTCATGTAATTTTAATACTGATGTAGAGCTCTCTCTCTCTCTCTCTCTCTCCTCTCTCATCTCTCTCTCTCTCTCTCTCTCTCTCTCTCCTCTCTCTCTCTCTCTCTCTCTCTCCTCTCTCTCTCTCTCTCTCCTCTCTCTCTCTCTCTTTGTGTGTGTGTGTGTGTGTGTGTGTGTGTGTGTGTGTGTGTGTGTGTGTGTGTGTGTGTGTGTGTGTGTGTGTGTGTGTGTCACGATCTCTGTTCTCGACAAGGAGTTGAAATATTAATTAGCAAAACTCCTTAGGGTTGTGTCGTCTCTGTTCGTCCCGGCGCACACTGTTATCATCTACAAAGGTCAAGTTGTATCTGCTACTTTTTATTCCCGATGACATTTTTTCTTACGCTGCTTTTCTGGGTTTTACTTGATATAATACACACGTTTCTTTTAACCAAATTATCGCTTTGGTCGTTCTAAGTTAACATTCGAATCATTTAAAAAAAATAAGTTGATTCCAGCTCACCGAAACACTTGATATTTTTTCTTACGTTGAATTTTTAACTTTAACTTAGAGTATGCAATTATTGTCTTAATATTATTGTCTTAAGTTAATATTCAAAGCACTCTTAAAAAAAAATACATGAACAGAAAAAAAAAAAAAAGAGGTTTATTTCACATTATTCTTCCGGTTCTTTTCTGAACTTGATGGAATACACGAGTTTCTTTATAACCATATTACCGCTACGATCATAAATGAACATTCAAAATACTATTAAAAAATAATTACATAGAGAAAAAAAACGTGGTTGATTTTTTCTCTTTTCTAACCTACAAAACTATTTAGGAAGTCTGGTGCAGAAATGTATAAAAAGTTGTAGTGGAAAAGTTTCGAAGCAGTGAAAGGGTTGGAAAAAAAAAATCGGTAGAGCAAGACTCGTGTGTACGAAGAAATCTGGTGGCATCTTCAGGCTGAGCGGGAAGGATGAGGTGATTTGAATGTCGGGACGTGGTGGTGCATTGCGGTGTTTTGCTCAATGTGGCGGTGCTGGACGAGCCTGAGTAAGGAACTGTGATACTTGCAGGAAGTTGCAGAAAAGAATAAAAAAAAAAAAGAGAAAAACAGAAGTTGCAGTGGACATGAAGAACTGAAGAAAACATATACACAAGAGGATCCCGTAACACTCTTGAAACAGGGAAACAAATTCTCAAACACTTCCGCGTCTTATCTGCAGTGGACGTATATACACAAACGTATCCCGTAACACTATTGAAACAAGAGCCTATATTCTCAAACACTCCAGCGTCTTATCTCAGTCACTTTTAAGAGGCTGTAGTGAAAATTACTGGAGTGTGGTGGACGTACTATATACACAAGGTGGATCCCGTAACACTGTGGAAACAAGGAGTCTAGATTTTCAAACACTCCAGCATATTACCTCGATGATTTTTAACAAGTCGTAGTGGACGTTACAAGATTTTAGTGATATTTGAACAAGAATTCTCCACCATCAATGGGAATAACATAAATGGCTAATCATCTAAAATAGTCCCCATCTCGACCACTTTGAACAAGCTGTAATGGAAGATAACAATGTCCCAAGGGTGTTTTCATGATTTTAATAGCGATGCATGGACACGAATTCTGCACCAATGAGACAAACATCAATGGAGGCCTGACTAATCATCTGTACAGCCTTTGAAAACAGTCCTAAATGGAGGCCGTTTCAGGAATACGGAGGAGGGAAGCTGATGTAGTGCCGGGAGTGGAGGAGGAGAAGCGCCTTGCAGCTAATCTCGGGATGGGAGAGTGATTCGTGGCTCCCGTCTTGCGTAAAATGAAGGGCGAGGGGTCTTAGCAGCTCCATCAACAGCCCTGCGTGGGAGGTGGTTTACTTTTTATATATATTTCCTTGACTTTATTATCATGTAGTTTGCATATTCGTGCGTGTGTAGAAATATAGTTATAAGTTAGTGGAATATTTGAATTGTGTTCCTTTTTTGTGTGTGTAATAGTAGCTCAATGATTTTTTGTTTAAGTTTGCAGATTATACTCAGTTTTCTCAGTTTTTTTCCTATTTTCTCATCTTATTTTATATATTAATTCATTGATTTATTTCAATTGATTCATTTTTATCTATTATTTATTTATTTTCTTTTTTTCTTATTTTCGTTGTAATTTGCCACATCATTTATTTGACAGAGGAAAGGTTGTATGAAGCGAATACAGTGTTGCCCTTTTCGTGCGTGTTGTTTAATGAATGAAATTTAAAGGCTGGGAAGACTCGCGTGCACGTGGCGCGTCACACAACGCTGCCTGGACGCTTAGCAAACACACCTTTTTTCTTTGCTGTTGTCCAAGAATAGCCATTTTTCTTCTCATTTATCCCCGAACACCGTTTAACTTTTTTGCTATTATCCTAGAATACTGTGTCACTTTTCCTCCAAATTATCCTGAATATTTTTGTAAATTTTCTTTATTATAATCCTAAAATATTGTCACTTTCCCTCTTAATTATCCAAAATATTTTGTAACCTTTGTTATTATCCTAAAATAGTCACTTTCCTTCTTAATTATCCTAAATATTTTGTAACTTTCTTTGTCATTATCCCAGGATATTGAGCGCCTTGCTACAATGGGACCGCGTTCTTTGGAGGCCGAGGGGGTCCTTAGGCGCACGGGTTCGAATCCTGGCCATGGTCCGAGGGTTGGCAAGGCATCCACTCGGGGGTAACGGTTCCCAAATGCCAAATACAAAGTCCTTCGTTGGGAGGGCGCCGCCGTAGCCCTGACAGACTGAAGAAAACCGGACGTAGAACCGAAGCAATATAAATACTAGAATATTGAATAACTTTTCTTAACTATTCTGGTACACTATGTAAATATTATATTTCTTTCTTCGTTTTGAATTATCCAAAAAACATTATGTATCCTTTCCCCTTGTAATTATCCTAGAAAACTATCATATCTCCCTCTTATACAAAAAATTGTGCGACTTTCCCTGTAGTTATCCTAGAACACTGCGTCACTTCTTTGTTCCTAACTATCCTAGAACATCGTGTTACTTTCTATTCCATAATAAATCATCGTAGAATACACTCACTTTTCCTCCTGATTATACAAAAAAAATTGAGTGACGTTCTTGCTAGTTTTCCTAAAATACTCCATCACTTCTTTCATCTAATGACAGCCCAGCACACTCCATCCAGCCTCCTAACAGTGCCAGCTACCAAGGCGTCCATCACCAATACAGAGGCCGCTCCATTATGCAAAGGCTTTACATATTAAAACAATGGGAGAATATCACCCCAAAGAGCGGCCCGCCAGATGGTGTTCCGGCATGCCCCAGCACGCCATCGCCTCCTATTGACTTATTACTTCCTATACATGTCAGGCAGTGTGGGGCGCCGGGCAGCAGGTGGCGATGATCAAATGAGCGTAAGATTGCATGGAAAAGAAGGCATTAACTAGTATATTATCTGAGCACTTTCTGCAATGGGCCAGCTGATGTCTGCTTCTGACAGGGGACGAGAGAGAGAGAGAGAGAGAGAGAGAGAGAGAGAGAGAGAGAGAGAGAGAGAGAGAGAGAGAGAGAGAGAGAGAGAGAGAGAGAGAGAGGGAGGGATGAGAGACAGAGAGAGAGAGAGAGAGAGAGAGAGAGAGAGAGAGAGAGAGAGAGAGAGAGAGAGAGGGGGTAATGAGAGACAACAACAACAACAACAACAACAAAGAAAATGGAGGAGGAGGAGGAGGAGGAGGAGGAGGAGGAGGAGGAGGAGATGGGAGAAGAAGAAGAAGCGTACCGCATGACTGGGTCATTATCTCCTCAAAGCCAAGACTAATTAATGAATATATTTGGTACAGAGGGGAACGGAAGAAGACTGAGGAGAAATTAGCAGCAGAATCAGAAGGAGGAGGAGGAGGAGGAGGATGAAGAGGATGAGGAAGAGAAGGAGGAGGAGCAGGAGGAGGAGGAATAAAATGAGGAGATGAGGAAAGAAAGCTGAAGAAAACTAAAAGGAGAACCCGGAAGAGGAGGACGAGGAGGGAGGAGGAGGAGGAGGAGAAAAGATGAGATAAATAAGAAAAAGCATGAAAACTGATGAGGAAGGAAAGCTGAAGCGTAAGAGAAGAAGCAGGATGAGGAAGGAGAGAAAAGCAACAGGACATAAGAATTAGAGGAAAAATTATATGAGAAGAACAGAGACCGATGCACTAGTAAAACACGTATCAAGCCAGTGTTTGTTGTGAATTATGAACTAAGACCACTAAACAACTTGTAAGGGAACGGGAGAGAACGGAGATAAAAGCAGAAGAGTAAAGTCAGGAAGATGAAGATGAGGAGAAGTAGAAAGAATAGGATTAATGAATGATTAGCCAAGGAATACAAACAGCAACGGACCAAGAGATCATTGTTAGGGTTGCTTGATTTTACTACACTAATTACGAGCGTTAGAGAAAGGAGAGCATAGTGGAAGGAGGATGAAGAGGAAGAGGAGGAGAAGGATGAGGAAGAGGAAGAGAAGGATGAGGAAGAGAGGAGAAGCAGGACGTGAAGGGAGATGAAGAGGAGCAGGAAGTGAAGAAGGATGAGGAGGAAGAGGAGCAGGAATTGGAGGAGGACGAGGAGGAGGAGGAGGGAGGAGGAGGAAGAGGTTAGATTGGTGCCTGTCTCAAGGGAACATTTAAGGTTAATCCACTCCCTGCCACGCTGCATATTAATAGCATGACGGGTATTAGCGCCGAGCCTCGCAGAGAGAAAGGGAGAGACCTGGAGTTATGTTGGAATGCTAGTAACTATTGTACTCGTAATTGTAGTGGCGTTACCAGAAGTGATAGCGGCGGTAGTAGTAGTAGTAGTAGTAGTAGTAGTAGTAGTAGTAGTAGTAGTAGTAGTAGTAGTAGTAGTAGTAGTAGTGTCAGGAATCGTACATCAATAGTAAAGGACAATTTCATTATTATATTACTCAATATATTTTTTTTGTATCTTTGACATGGACGAACCAACTAATAATACTAATGAGCATAATATTCTTTTATATCTAAGTGTGTTTGATCCTTTAAGTCTGCCTCGATGCTGTCAAAGAATGCATTAGAAAGATTTGATCCCGATGAGACCTGCTCCATACTCCCTGACTGCCTAGCTCATCATACGAAAAAGAAATAGGAAAGAAAATCTAAAATCTAAATCGTCAATTCATGAAATATTAAAAAAGATCACAATTGTCTACACGCGTCATTCGGCCTCAATTTGTAAAGTTAGTCATTAATTACCATACTTATGAGGCATGAGAAGATAAACACATCACTACCTTCAGAATGAAATTGGGTTGCATTGTGAACTGATTGCATTAAATCACTGGCGGACCGAATAATTTCCTCACCAAAATAATTAAGTTCACATAAAATGCTTCATCAACATTTTACCTGATTCTTTTTTTTTTTTCGTGTACGTCGCGAATTCATTAACTCTGAGCATTAGTTTTATACCACAAATATTAGATATCACGTTCCCTGCTGCATGAAATGATAATACATATATAGCACCTGATTCTTTGCTATATGGTAAATCATACACCATTTTATTTTCTTCAGACAGAGGTCAACGGTTCTAGAAATACCAATGTCAGTAGTGGTAGTAGTAGTAGTTTGTTAGTCTCCCCACACTGATGTAATGAATGTCAAAGTAAGTGGATTTAATTTAGCACATCACACCACAACAACAAGAGGCTCATAAAGAGTAGAGTAGGTAAAGGACTACTATTTTACATTTACACTAACATGCCAAAACACATATTTTCATTCTGCATTGTACTCCCTCGTTCCACCAACAACTACACTACATAGCTTTCACCTTCCACTGCACTACTGTTTCTTGGCTTTCTATTTTTCTCTACACTGACCTTAACAGTCTCTCTCTCTCTCTCTCTCTCTCTCTCTCTCTCTCTCTCTCTCTCTCTCTCATCCTCTCTCTCTCTCCTCTCTCTCTCTCTCTCTCTCTCTCTCTCTCATTTTCCGTCCCTCAGCTTTAAATCTCCAGTTTTTTTTTTTTCTCCTCTTCTCTTTCGCTCATTGTTCTCTAAGTCTGACTTGCTCTTTCTCATTTTTTTTTTCCTCCCTCGTCTTGTTCACTCCCTCAAGGCAACAATACGGGAGACCCAACGGAGGACGAGGTTGCATTGAGGTCTTAAATTAGCTGGGCAGAGAGAGAGAGAGAAAGAGAGAGAGAGAGAGAGAGAGAGAGAGAGAGAGAGAGAGAGAGAGAGAGAGAGAGAGAGAGAGAGAGAGAGAGAGAGAGAGAGAGAGAGAGAGAGAGAGAGAGAGACTGATGACAAAGATGATGTTCAAACCTTTAATATCGCAATTAAATGTTTACAGTTGAATAAGACCAAGGTAGTGTTAGATAAATTATTATTCAAATCCAATGAGTAATTTTTTTAGTATAGCTCAGTTAATAATACGCCATTTATCTGTTGTTTTCATAATAAAAAAAAAAATACATTGTAAGATTTTTTTAAATATTTAATGTAATTTTATGTGAATCAGAACAAAAAACACATTTAATTCTAAAACGTGACGGACTCATTAATATGACATACTTGTGTTCTTAGAATATATATACTAAAAAAAAGAAAAAAAAAACATGTCAAACATACTACTATAAAAAAAAACAATACTCTAATAAAAGATCAATATTCTTAAAAGAAATATTAGTCTTTCTCAACATTTCTCCTCGAATAACACCAAAGAAAACGCGTGGTAAGTGATAGATGTGTCTGTACGTATCTTCTAAGCTACAGGTCCATTATTCGTGTCAGAGATGCATCACCCAGTTACAGAAACCACGAGAGAAAAGAAGTAGGACGGCAATAAAGAGAGCAAGGAAAAAGATGAGCCGGTAAATTGAACAGAGCGAGAGAGAGATTTGCGAGTTGAAGGAAGCGAGAAGAAACTGATGGGCAATGGTGGAATGGAAGAAATGAGGTTATGAGAGAGAGAGAGAGAGAGAGAGAGATAGAGAGAGAGAGAGAGAGAGAGAGAGAGAGAGAGAGAGAGAGAGAGAGAGAGAGAGTAAAACATTAAAGAGACCTTCACAGAGAGGGTGATCCGTCTTGAATAAACTGAGATAAAAAAAAAAACTCGCAAAAGTGCACACAAGAGATGATACATTTGTTAGTGTTTAAAGATGACCTTGGAGAGACATCCAGTCAGCAAATTCGGAAGAGTTAGTAGAGAGCAGTAACCGTGGAAATAACGGCAGGAGATAAGAAATATAACACTACATCGGTGAGTTAGAGAATCAAGACAATCTGTTAGAGCAATAACCATGGAAGTAATACAGTAGTAAAGAAAAGTAAGAGATGCAACATTACGTCTGTGAGTGAGAGAATCAGGACTGTCAGAAGAGAGGCAGCGAGAACAATAACCATGAAAATAACACTAGAAGATGGTAAAAGATGCGGCGAGGGAGAGAATCCCGGACAGTCTGTTAGAGGAGAGGAATCGATGAGAGGAGAAAAGCTTTTGACTCTTCAACGTTTACTGTAAAGGCCTAAGTGGAAAAAAAAAAAAAAAAAACAAGGCAGTGAGAACAGAAAGCATTTGTTGCTAAGAAAAACATGAATAAAATGATGGAAAATCGAGAAAGGGAGAGAAGGAAACGGAAACCATTGATAAAAGAGGCAGTGAAAACAGAAAAAAAAGTAAATGAAAAAGGCTTGCATTGAAGAGAGAGAGAGAGAGAGAGAGAGAGAGAGAGAGAGAGAGAGAGAGAGAGAGAGAGAGAAGAGAGAGAGAAGAGAGAGAGAGAGATGAGAGAGAGAGAGAGAGAGAGAGAATCAGAGAAATCCTCATCCCTTCACTTAATGTTTTCAAAGAATTATATCCGAGATTTCCTGGAGACCAAGGCAATTATTTTTGATATAAAGGAAGGAAAGAGGAGAAGACAGTGAAAGAAAACATGGTAGGAAGAAGAAATGGTGAAAGTGGGGCAAATAATAAATGGGCGTGGAACCCATTTTTTTTAAGTTTCTTCTATAAACCTAACCTAACCTAATCAAACTTAACTTAATTTAACCTAACCTGACTAAACCTACACTTAACCTAATCAATTTTCTTTGGATAATGCTCTCTGGAACCATCACCACCACCAGTACATCGGTTCCACCACCAGTACATCATGTTATTCCCATACATACCAATACTATACATACATACCAATACTATCCCATATCCCATACATACCAATACTATCATTATCACTGTATCTCCACCACCATCATCATTAATACCATATTCCCATTCGTAAACTTTCATTTTACTATCATTATCGCTATACCACCACCATCACCACCACTATCGTCAGCAGAACATCACCACTACCAAGATCACCATTACGATCACCATATTCTCAGCCACATACTTCTATATTAATATTATCACTATAACACCAAAACCATCATCAGCGTTAATACAACACTGCCACTCCCCATCCCTACATTAATACTCTCACCATCACTGCATCACCATAGCCACCACCACCACCACCACACTTCCATTACCACAACCACACAGGATTACTTTAAATCGCTTATTGAGATACTGATTTGCAGAACCTTTTACATGCACTGAAAATATCATTCTTTTACCTTTCTATTTATTCTTTTTTTTTTTACTTTGCACTGGAAGAATGTTACTTTTATATTTGTAATGCATTAAGTCCCCAGCACCAAGCGGATTTTTTTACATTTTCTTTATTTTTGTCTCGCGTGGAAAACTAAAAATAAAACATTGGGCGGAATATAGAAGGAAAAAATAATCTCATGTATTTTTTTTTTATTTATTTATTTTTTTTTGTTCTGGCTGTTCGCGATGAAGGGCGTGAGTGTTCAAGGTGTTGTTTATGTTTCTTGACAGTTAGGGCCAGATTATCATGAACGATGGAATCAATGAGACTCGTGATGAAGACGACGTGAAATCACTATATAGTACTTGTTTCCAAGGATATATATATATATCTGGTTCGTGAAGTAAGGCGTGAATGGTCCGAAGTTCCTCGTGTTTCTTGACAATTAATGCTAGATTATTAAAAACGGTGGCATCGAAGAGGCTGGTGATGAAGAAGCCATCAAGTCACAATATAAGTACATATCGCAACTGCTATGTCGTACTAACGTGCCCATTAATAAGAGACGGAAAGGGAGAATCCATTATTTGTTCAGAGCAGATGTTTAATATGACTGCACTCTAAGCTGACATAGAGCGAGAACTATATAGCGCTCAGTAATTTGTCTGATATGAGCTACAATCTCATGTCATTTACCGCATCAAGAATTATTAATTTTGAATACTTATCTTCAGTCCCCTTGGCTGTGGGTATTGATCGTGGTGCTGGTCTTCCCAACTCCAGCAAGTATTAGTTCGCAGCTTGCTTCTCACTCGAGGCTGTTCGATCTGTTAGACTTCCACAACTTGCACCTCATGGCTTCATGTCAAGAGGGAGGTTAACGAAAGTCATTGTTATTGTGGACGAATGCAACTAGAAGCTATTACGGTATCGTGCTCAAAATACCCGAAAGGAACTAACGTACTGGAGGTGTAATAGACGAAAATTGACCAGAAGTACTTTTTCATACACGATTTTTTTTTTGTTTTTTAATATATAGTTTTCTCTTTCTCTCTCTCCCTAGCCCATGGTATTGCTTCCTTTCCCCCCCCTCTCTCTCTCTTTTTCCTTCCTGTTCTGTTGCAATCATATATATAAGGCTGGACCAAATGTAGCAAAAAAAGTAAAATAAAAATTCTTCGTACATTGGCTGAAGGGAACCAAAGCCCGTAGAACCTTGGCACGACATCAGTCACTGGCAATCACGTAGCAATCAAGACGCATCACAAGTGTCACGAGGGAGTGTCACTCCCACAAGCCTTAATTGAGACAAGACGAGTGGAGACAGCAGGTACAAGTCTTTGTGTCTTCCCCTGAGAGCTATGAGTGTGCTGGAGACAAACGGCAGTGTTGGGTAATGCATCACACAATCAGGCTCACGTACGTATCTTAATTATGACAAATTGAACTGTAGAGGTAAAAGTTACTTGTAATTTTTCTAACGTATGCCTTCATGTTCATGTATTATTTGCAAAGGTCTAAGGAAATACATCTCTTGTTTCATTTTTATACATTTCTTTTTTAGTTTACTCACGTATTTTAATTGGAATGAATTAAGGAAATGCCACGGTGGTGAAACACACATTTTCCCAAATTTTTTTTCTTTATTTTTATTTTTTTTCATATAATTTGAAAAATTCATTTACATACTTTTTTTTTTTTTTAACATTCACTAAAATTTACATTCCATCATTTCCCTCCACTTTCTCCCTTGAAAATTAAAATAAAAAAATTTCGTCTTGTAATCCAACTTCCTCTCTTTCCTTATAAGAGCATAAACATTTTAGTTAAACAAAAAATACCACACTCCTTGCCTCTTTTTCACGACAGACAACTGATCTCTGAGGGCTCATCGGTAATGGATCGAGTCATCACGTGCATTAGCCCTGATTGAATTATTACAAGGCTTCAGGGAATAGATG
>NC_087151.1:39315192-39322692 GCF_035594125.1 Scylla paramamosain | reverse complement strand
GAAGAAAGAAAAAAAGAAAATTGGAAACGAGGAAAAGGAAACTAAAGAAATATGCAAAGCTACGTTACAAAGCTGCAAGTGAGAAAGAAAACGGAGAGCGAATAACAAAGGCGGCGAGGAAGGAGAACGTAAAGAGAAAGGGGAGATAAAAAAACAAAACTAACTGTGCAAAAAAGAAATCATGAAGTGGAAAATAAAGATGGTGGCAAATATAATAAAACTGCGAAAATCATCAGGATAAAAATGGAGGCGATTCTGAGTAAAATTACAAATTCTTGGCGAGGATAAATTTGCTTACAGGGAAAATACGAGGAGGTAACTTTTTTTCTCTTTTTTCTTTACCACACGCGCTGCAATGTTTCCTGTTTATTCTACACCAAATATTTCCCGCGTGCATGTCTGATAGGGCACACACACACACACACACACACACACACACACACACACACACACACACACCTAGTAGGTATGGGATGGAATCTGAGGGGTTGTGACCTCGCTGTCCCGGTGTGTGGTGTGTCAGTGGTCTCAGTTCTACCCAAAGATCGGTCACTATGAGCTCTGAGCTTTCCGTAGGGGAACGGCTGGTTGGGTGACCAGCAGACGGCCTTAGGTGAATCACACACCCACGAATACCACCACCATTACAGCTAACTTACCAAAACTACTACTACTGCTGTTGCTACTACTACTACTGCTACTACTACTAACATCACTGTTACTACTACCACTACTACTGTTACTACTGTTATCCATACTACCACTACTACTAAAACTGACAGATTAGGATAGTTTTTACTGCAAAGCTATACGCATTCCATCTTTTATACACTACATCCCAATCACAAACGTTACATATAAAAGCACTACTCGACGTCCAAAATTAAGATACTCTTCTGACTCTCGCAAGACACAGCAGTGAAAAGAAATGGCAATATCATCATACATCCTCACCCCAGCAGTGGCAAGGGCAGGAAAGATACTTCTATTATAACTAGTATGCTCGCCTGCTGGTCTTATCATTATGGTTTTTGCGCGTTGTGACGACAGGGATGGAGTGTTGTGCTGGGGTGATATGGGAGTGCTGTGGTCTGCCTGTGGATGGGAATGAAGTGTCGTACTTTGTATTTTTTTTTTTGTGTGTGTGTGTGTGTGTGTGTTCGCTGCGTTGTGTGTATGAGGTGTAGCTTTGCATAGTGAGAGTGGCTAGGGGTGTCTAAAGGTGGATCTGAGGATGTGGGTAAAGTGTGTCTCGGTTGTGATCGTTGTGTTGTGTGTGGCTAGGATGTGGAGTATGTGTGGAGTGTGACTCAGGTGTGCTTGCTGTGTAGTGCGAGTAGGTGTAGGTGCAGTACGACAGGGGTGTGCTTGCTGTGTAGTCTGGCTAGGGCGTGGCGGTCCGTGGGTGTGTGTGTGTGTGTGTGTGTGTGTGTTGGTTAAGTTGTGTTGGTTGGTGTGCCTGTGGTGTGACTAATCGTGGGTGTGGCAAATGTTAAATGTCTCAGTAGCCATTGTTGGAGAAAGGAAGGACGGACGAAAGATGGAGAGATAAGAAGTTTTGTCTTGGTGGCTTGAAACAGATAGACAAATAAAAGAGATAAAAAGCGAGAGTTAAGGAAAACCTTTGTCTTGTAGTGGAGACATTGAACCAGTTGATGATGATGATGATGATGATGATGATGATGATGATGATGATGATGATGATGATGATAATTGCATTCATGTACTTACCTTACTTCTCTTTCCCTCCTTACTCTGCCCTCTCTCCCTTTCATATATATTAATTATTCATCAATTTTCCTTGCACGTTTATGTATGTGGGTCAGTTGTAACAATTGCGAGAGAGGAAAGAAGGCTCAAATAACTCCTTCATATTGCACTACACTCTGCACATTCCCTCCCTCCTTCCCTCACTCATTTACCGTGTCACTTGTCTTCATGCACTCTACACACTGTCAAGACGACACGCCAGCGACACTTCAATACATCTCCATTTAATATCCGGGCACATAAAGAACGAGTGAGTAATACGGACAACTTTTCTCTTGCATTTCCCACACTGAACGAAGCAACGTGCCTCCACACACATCTTCAGTCCGACACTGCCGCACCTGAACCAATTACCGCCACAGCTGTGCTGGGTGAACGCCTCGCCATAGAGAGTTTAATGTTCATATGATGAGGTCACGGGATATATTATTACCTTCGGTACACGCAACGATGGAGTTTGCTCTTCTGAACAGCGCTAGCATAAATTAGTACGCAAATACATTAAAGTGACTACAGTTAGTTAATTTTGTCTACGTAACGCTAAGTAAATATGTCGAGGAAACTAAGATCAGTGTACATCGTGTGTGTGTGTGTGTGTGTGTGTGTGTGTGTGTGTGTGTGTGTGTGTATATATATATATATATATATATATATATATATATATATATATATATATATATATATATATATATATATATATATATATATATATATATATATATATATATATATATATATATATATATACACTGATCTTAGTTCCCTTGACATATTTACTTGGCATATTTACTTATTTTACAGACTGAATTAAGTTTGTGTAATTAATTGGCTAGTTCATCAAGCCTAAAACTATAGTCAATTTAAAATCAAATCTAATCCAATTATAAATCAAATGCGAATTTTTCACCAATTCACGGCTCAGCTCATTCATACACCGGCAAAAAGCAGCAGAAGGCTAGCCCATTTCACGGCAAATTCCCTTCAGAAGTAAAATAATCATGTTTGCTGACCATGTTTGCTCAAAGAAAATATGAATCACGGCGAATATTTAAACAGGGAACATACGGCTGACCTACTCGTGGCTTCTGCTGGGATTTTCGCCCTATTCGCTCAGTTCATTAAAGGGTTATCGCCTTGACTTCGCCAGCGCTCGAAGCTCTGAAGGTGTGACTGTTGGAGGCCTCAACTTAAATAGCGAGACTTAGTTAATTAATTAAGGCAATTCGTTAGGGCTTTCGATTCCTGCCTCTTAGATGCTGCCGCTCTGGTGGTGGTGGTGGTGGTGGTGGTGATAGTAGTAATAGTAGTGGTAGTAATGGAGGTGGCTCTGTGTTTCATAGATCAGTTTTATAGTCCATTGCTTTCATCCAGATAACACAACACTAACAACCACCAGTGCACCTTTACATATCTTAACCAGAAGCAACATGCAAGTATTTTACAAATTTACGCCAAAAATAACAGTAATGAGGACGACACAAAACACAACGATAACAACCAACTACTGGTGCACTTTCATAAATTTCAACAACGAAACAATCAAATAATTAACTCATACAAACCCCACAAAGAACAGTAACATAAAAACAACGAAGACTTACGAGTAAGTAAAATCAAATAAAACCATACAAACACTCACAACTCTAGAAATAATTCACCTGTTCTCTATTCCCCAAACTCAAAATGAATAAATAAACAAGTAAAACTGAGAGTCATGGTAACATTAAAGATGACATTCCCGAGATACAGTGGAAACAAAATACTGAAAAACACGAAACACTGAAAAGTAAAATTCGCTGGAACCTGAGAATCCCTGATCAAGAGGAGGCGGCGCGAGTCTTCCTGCAGCACGCAAGGGAGCAAGACAGCGGCGGGTAATGAGGGTAATGACCATAATAATCCACTCAGAAGTGCCCGTCCTTCACACAGCGGGAGGCGGAGTTTGTTAGACACACGCAGCGAGGCAATGGATGGATGTATTAGAGATATTATTGAAGGCAACAGGTTTCTGCCTTCCTTTCTATCTTTCTTCCTTCCTTGCTTCCTTTTATATCCTTTCTTTATTCCTTCCCTTCTTGATTCCTTCCTTCTCTACTTCCTTCCTTTCCTTCTTCCTTTATTTCATTCTTCCTTCCCTCCTTCACTCCCTGCTTTCTGCTTTTTGCACTTCCTTCCTTCCATCCTGCCTTCCTTTCTTCCTTTGATCCTTCCTTCCTTCCTTTCTTCCTTTGCTCCTTCCTTCCTTCCTTCCTTTCTTTCTTCCTTTAATCCTTCCTTCCTTCCTTTCTTCCTTTGCTCCTTCCTTCCTTCCTTCCTTCCTTCCTTCCTTTCTCCCTATCATATGATCTTGTTGCTGTGCCAGAATTAATCAATTAGTCATTCAATCGATTTTTCATTCATTCCTTATTCTCCGTTCACCAATACTGCTCAGTCCGTCTCTCTCTCTCTCTCTCTCTCTCTCTCTCTCTCTCTCTCTCTCTCTCTCTCTCTCTCTCTCTCTCTCTCTTACCGTTTCCCTCAGGTTTTTTTTTTTCCTCACCGCCTTCTCCTCACTCCCTCTTTTCCTCCAACCATTTAACTGTCACCAGAAGAAAAGGTCATAAGATGTAAGAGAATTCAGTTTGAAAAAATTATGACCTGCTAGTATTTTTAGAACGAAGCTGACGAGAAAAAAGGGTCAGGAAATTGTGACAAACTATGCAAAAATAATTGCAGCAAAACACGACAATTGTTTTTTCAACGAAAGAGAAAAGAAACAAAGCACTTCGAGTTTTACTTCCATAAATATGAATCATAAAAGCTTTATTTCGTCTAATTTCTCTAATCTTGTCATATTAATATACAAAGACAAGGCAGAATATAAAATAAAACGTGCAAGTTATGAGAAAGGATGAAATAAAGAAGCAAACAGCAACTCCATGTTTTCTCTTTTCTTTCTCTTCTTTCAGTATAGTCTTACAAACACACAAAGAAAAATGTAAGGGCAGCATGCAAGTTAAGAGAAAGCATATGAAACAAAAGCAAACAGCCATCGCATCGTGTTTTTCCTTCCCTGCAAATCAAATTAAGCGGAGCGTGACAGTTACAAGCCATTCCGCGATGCACAAAGGCTACAGAGGCCCTTCGTTCAACCTGGTGAGAATATGTACACTTGGTGAAAATAAGGAGAAACCTTTAGGAAAATTCTCTCTCTCTCTCTCTCTCTCTCTCTCTCTCTCTCTCTCTCTCTCTCTCTCTCTCTCTCTCTCTCTCTCTTTCTCTTTCTCTTTCTCTTTCTCTCTCTCTCTCTCTCTCTCTCTCTCTCTCTCTCTCTCTCTCTCTCTCTCTCTCTCTCTCTCTCTCTCTCTCTCTCTCTCTCTCTCTCTCTCGCAACCTGGCACGTCTTCTGCACAATCTTACAAGCAAGACAAGGATTATCTTGAAAACTCCAATAACTTACACACACACACACACACACACACACACACACACACACACACACACACACACACACACCTCGACATGTCTTTTCCACAATCTTACAAGCAGGACACGAATTACCTTGAAACCCCTAATATGTTCCACTACAGTCTGCTTAAATTACTTGAGATGAGAAGCCACTGCTACTACTACTACTACTATTATTACTATCACTACCACCACCACTGCTACTACCATGACCTGCACACGCATTGCCGCATTCCCCCCAAGACGGTTGCAGTTATGTCATGTAAACCTACTCGTATCACGCAAACCTAAATGTAGAACAACCATCCTTCCGACCTTCAACCCTCCCTACTTCCCTTCCTTCCTTCCTCCTGCCATGCCTCCGCCAGTTATTCCCTAAACTCCTTCCCTCCCTCTCACCGCTATATAAAGAGCAGCTTATTATCAACTGCCACGCATCATATACAAAGTTTTGTGACGTGAAATAGATGATTATGATGATGATGATGATGATGATGATGATGATGATTCTTTCTCGTTCATGCGTGTTTTGTGGTGGTTATTATTCCTGAAAAATATTCCTTGTCTTTTCTTAATACCCTCTCTTTTTTCAGTTATTTCCTTCTTTCTTTGCTTGATATTCTCTTCTTTTTTTTCCTTCTCTTTTTTTCTTCTTCCTCGTTTCCTTTCCTGATACGAGCCTCTCCTTCATTACCTCCTTTCTCCTCTCCTTTCATGTTATCCTCTTTTTCTATCTCTCCTTCTCTCATTTTCTTTCGTGATATCCTCTCCTTTCCTTATCTGATGATCTTTCATTCCTTCCATTTTCTTTCTTCACTAGTATACTCTTTCCTTTATCTTCCTCTTTCCTGATATCCTTTCCTTCACTCCTTTCTCCTTTCCCCTTCATGGCATTCTATGTTTGTTGCTTTCCTTCCTGCTTCCTTTACTGATATCGTGTCCTTCACTCCTATCTCTTTTCCTTGCTGATGTACTCTTCTTCCTTGTTTCTTTCTTTCATCCTCCTCTTTCCTGATACGTTTTCCTTCACTACTTCCTCCTTTTCTTTCCTGACATCCTCTCCTTATTGCTTTCCTTCCCCCTTTTTTTATTGATATATTCTCCTTTACATCTACCTACCTCCCTTCTTCCTTCTTTCTTGGTTTCCTCATACCAAAAGTAGTCCTTCTTCTTCTCTTGAACCCCAGCCTCCAAAACTTTCTCCTTACAAACAGCTGCACCGAGCACTCCACCTCTGACTGGGACCAATGCAAGTGAAACAGCAAGATCTTGGTGGAGAAATATTCTGTCCTTGCCTCGCTGCCTCAGTGGAACCCAAACTTTATCACCATCATCTCAAAACGACTTAAGCTCTCTTAGTCCCTCCCTGAAGTATTTAAAGACCAGAGTTTCAGGATCCTTTCTGTCTGTAATGTAAAAAGTTCCTTGGATAATGACAAACGCAGAATTAAAACTGTAATACCAATCATTGCTTTCACGGAGTATCTTTAGACGTTTAGCTCTTCAATGGTTAGGTTATTTTGACAGGAGTGATATGTAATTAACAATGGTGTTACAGCAATAACACTTAACCTGTCTGAACTTCAGTAGTAACGGATTAACTGTAATGTTGACGACATACATTTCACAATCTGTTGCTTAATTACAAGAAAGACATCCTCGTGTTATACTTACAGCCCTCTTCAACCCAAGTTCAGATAACACTAGCTTTCCTTTCCTCCTCCTCTGCCTATACACCTCCATGCCTTCCGCCGTACAGATCTCCTGCACCTCAGCGCTCCTACCATTACACTTCCTCATAAGCTAATAAAAGGCTTAATAACATTTCACCTACATTCCTTGCCTGTCTTCTCATCGATCACACAAGTCCTATCTTCCCTCTCACTTTCCCCCAGCTCCCTCCTTGCTAAACTGCCTGCCTGTTTGTCAGTCTGCTGCCTCCACCCTCCACCCTCCATTGGTACACACACTTCATGGAGAAACGCCAAACATCTTGTGACAATTATTCCAATTACCCCGCCGTCACATTAACATTCCATCCAGCGACAGCGTTACATTACCGTTATGACGAACACACCTGCGGAATTCCAGGAAACGCGAGGGCTTCAGTAATTGTGTGATAGAGTGAATATGTCTGTCCATTTGTGAGAAGTCGGGTCCGCATGTCTGAGTTCTCCCCCTCTCATCTACTCACTCCCGACAAAAAGGGTTTTCCGGTAGTGGGGTTTAGATTGACTCTCCCTGATTCAGCTTTCTTCGCTTCGTTAAAGACACGCGTCCTTA
>NC_087151.1:39302692-39310192 GCF_035594125.1 Scylla paramamosain | reverse complement strand
ATGCAGGACTTTCCATGCGCCGCTGGGTCCACGCTTTGTTGTTCCCGCTGTGAGTTGAGGGCGGGAAACTTTTAGTGATCGAATATTTCTGGGTCACTGCCACACACACTGCCACCCACCGCTCCTTCCTCCTACTCCCTCTCCCTCACCCTCTCGTTCCTGTCTCCCTCGCCCTGTCGTTCTTGCCTCTCCCTTTCGTTCCTGTTTCTCCCTCTGGCTCATCCCTCTCCCTTCCTCTCACTCTCGTCTCTGCTTTTCCCTCTCGTCTCTCCCACTTTCTCGCCCTCTTTTTTCGTTCCTGCCTCTCTCTTCCGTCCCTTCCTTTCCCTCTCGTCCTCCCCTCCTGTCTCTTTCCCTCTCCTCTCAATCTCCCATACGCAACGGCCATTCCCCTCTCCTCTCGCTCATAAGTCTCAACCTTCTCTCCTCTCCTTTCTCTCCTCGTCATCATACCCAACCCTCGGCATGACACACACGCCACCACTTCCTCCCCTTCATGCAGCTACTCCCCAACTCTTCCCCTTTTGTATCTACTTCTTTCTATTCTTCCTCCTCTTGTCCACTGTTTCATTCTCTCCCTCTTACGCCATCACTCAACCAAACTGCTTTTCCTTAATCAGAGTCACTTCCCTTACTGACATTACCATTATCTTATCAAACCATCATCGCCACCACCACCACCACCACCACCAGCAAGAATCCTTTATCAGGTTTCTTGCATCACTTTCATGGCCAAAATGTACGTCACTGTTTTGCCTCCGAGTTGTTGTCAAGAGTCGGGGCACGCACTCACACACACACACACACATACTCTCTCTCTCTCTCTCTCTCTCTCTCTCTCTCTCTCTCTCTCTCTCTCTCTCTCTCTCTCTCTCTCTCTCTCTCTCTCTCTCTCTCTCTCTCTCTCTCTCTCTCTCTCTCTCTCTCATACAAAGCACAGCGGCTAGCCATCAGTACATACACACAATACTCATCCCTTCTACACACACACAAAGCCTATCTGACGGCTGACGAGCGGCGCGGGATTATCCGAAAGGGAGAGAAAATATTACAAAAACATGCTGAAAAATGCAGATGTTTTTTAAGCGTTCAGGAAAGCCACACTTTTTACGATAATATTTTCCCTTTTCTGTCCGTCCATCCATTTACCTACCTGTCTATGTATCAACCTATCTATCTATTCATTTGTCTATCTGTCTATATAAATGTCGATCTATATGTCTGTCTGTGTCTTTATATGGAATCCTTTACAAAAAAAATATTTCTAAAGACACGAGAGATTTAACAATGAAAAATTTATATTGCAGTCCGAAACAAGCAGGAGGAGGAGGGGGAAGAAGAGGAGGAGGAGGAGGAGGAGGAGGAGGAGGAGGAGGAGGAGGAGGAGGAGGAGGAGGAGGAGGAGGAGGACAAAAAGAAGAAGAAGAAGAAGAAAAAGATGATGAAGATGAAGATGAAGAAGAAGAAGACAACAACAACAACAACAACAACAACAACAACAACAACAACAACAACAACAACAACAACAACAACAACAACAACAACAACAACAACAACAACAACAACAACAACAACAACAACAACAACAACAACAACAACAACAACAACAACAACAACAACAACAACAACAACAACAACAACAACAACAACAACAACAACAACAACAACAACAACAACAACAACAACAACAACAACAACAACAACAACAACAACAACAACAACAACAACAACAACAACAACAACAACAACAACAACAACAACAACAACAACAACAACAACAACAACAACAACAACAACAACAACAACAACAACAACAACAACAACAACAACAACAACAACAACAACAACAACAACAACAACAACAACAACAACAACAACAACAACAACAACAACAACAACAACAACAACAACAACAACAACAACAACAACAACAACAACAACAACAATGGGAAAGAACACGATGTTTCCTAACACTTGACATCACAATTTTTTTTTTTTCGTCCACGTGGCATTTAAAATATACGTATATGTTTTCTATCAATGTAAACGCCAATCTCTCCATCCATGGGTCTCTGTATCTATGTGTCCATTCATTCAAGTATGGGAGACAACCTTTCCAATCTGTATATATATATATATATATATATATATATATATATATATATATATATATATATATATATATATATATATATATATATATATATATATATATATATGTAAATTCTAACCCCATATTTATATTCCCCCGTTTTTTTTTTTCTGTAGATTTGTAAATAGGCACAGTGATATGGAGAGGAAAAATTTTTCTCTCTCTCTCTCTCTCTCTCTCTCTCTCTCTCTCTCTCTCTCTCTCTCTCTCTCTCTCTCTCTCTCTCTCTCTCTCTCTCCTTTCCACGCACTCCTCTTTTTTTCTTCCCTTTTAACTGTTTCCTTCTGAAAGGTTCTCAAATATCGCTTATCCACTTCTGCCCCAGGCATTTCTTCTCTAGTCTGTACTCGTCGATGAAAAAGGAAACTACACTGTCAGAGGGAAAAGTGAATACTAGTAGGATGAGGAGTTTTATAGACAGAAAGGAAGAAATAACGCTGAACTGGACAAAAGTTAAACCGGTATTTTTATATGCTTTGTTCTCTAATCAGGGCAAATTTCTAAGGTGCACAGATATGATAAATCGAATCTTGGTGGATATTTTCTATTGGTAATGCCAAATTGTGGTTATCAATAAAATAATGAAAATACTACATAAAACCACATTAACTCCTTGTTAACCCTTTCAGCGCCTTAGACACTTTCCAACCTTAACGAAGTCACCTGTTATTGATTACGAAAGGAGTAAACGGAGTTATAACGCTAGTTGATAAGTAGTTAGAGGTAATTCTTAATGTCTTCACTACAACATAATCATCTTAAAATTAATTCACATGTGTAATACAACATAATCACCTTAAAATCAATTCACATTTGTAATGGTATCTGAAATGAAAATGAGCTAATGTCGTGTACTCAAAGGGTTAAACCACCAATAATATCATGAAATAACTCCTGAAAACCACATTAACATCCACTGCAGCCTGTTAAAAAGGAGTCGGGGACATTGCACCGAACTCTACATCAATACGAAAAAAGGAAGCCAGCCAAAGATCTACTCTAACGCTATATACGAGCCTCGTGTCTTGGGGACTTTCTTACAGCACCTGGTAGCGGGATCATTAACCTACTGGCGTGGTCACTGCGAAGACACGTCACGAAAACCCGCAATGCTACCAACCTTCTTCTCTTTTTTTCTTTATTTTTACCACCAATCGCCAAGTGGTTAGTGAAATACAACCCCCGCACATGCTCTCCGTCCAACATGACTCGGGAAGGTCAGTAGGGAAGGAGGGAAGGAGTGACGGTATAAAATGTAATGTCTTGTTACTGGGTGTCAGCCACGCGACTCATGGCCCTTTTCTGA
Source organism: Scylla paramamosain (assembly GCF_035594125.1). NCBI lineage: Eukaryota > Metazoa > Arthropoda > Malacostraca > Decapoda > Portunidae > Scylla > Scylla paramamosain. The sequence goes on along the minus strand of NC_087151.1, from coordinate 39,306,734 downwards.
CTCAGCAGCGCGTCAAGTTACCGACTGAAAGGAAAGAACGAAGGTAATGATTGCTGAAGACGAATATGCCTGAGGAGGAGGAGGAGGAGGAGGAAGAGGAAGAGGAGGAGGAGGAGGTGGAGAAGGAGGAGGAGGAGGAGGGGGGGGGAGGAGAAGAAGAAAGACTAAAAGGAAGAAACAGAACGAGAAAGAAGGGGAAGAGCAACGGAAGGACATGAGAACAAATAATATGCAAACGAGAGAATATTGAAATAAGTGCGGCAGATCGTGGAAATAATAAGATAAAAGAGACATACATAAGGGAAGAAGAGGAGGAGGCAAGGATGCAGACAGAATATGTAAACCAGGAGAGAGAGAGACAAATGAAGGAAACGGAGAGCCGAGGGGAAGCGGAGGCAGACAATAGTTTCTCGCATGCATGACGATTACTTTCTCTAGCGGCCGCGGAATCACAAAGACCAGTAGTGCGTTGCGGCGCCAAAATTGCGTCGCATCAGAGTCAGACTGCGGAGTAATTCTGGCCTGGCAGCTGCAACGTCCGTGGCTGACATGCGCCTTTACTGCGGTGCCTACTAGCTGGAACTGTCCTGAAATGTCTGGACGCTGTTTCTCCGCTGCTGACGTGTTGCTGACGCGCTGTTGTCATTCATCTTTACCGCTGCTGCTTGCGTGGGTCACTATGAAATTGCTTACCACTGTGCTTGTGTCGCTTGTGTGTTGCTGCTGTGTTGTTGTATTGCGACGGCTGCCGTGCACTGCAGTGACCACTGATGAGGATTGACAGTGCAGGGTCTATTTCTAGAGAGAAGTATCAGGACATCTCTAGAAGTGGATTCTCTTACCTAATTTTGCTCTTTTTTTTTGTCTCCTCCCACTTTAACTTCATTTACATTCTCCTACCACTGCTCATTTTCCTTATTACCATGCAGTCTTGGTATATCATTTTCTAAACTACTTTCCTTTAATGCTATCCTATGTTTCTTCATTCTTACACCTCTTCTCTCCACTACGTATTTTTCTCATCATTAAACAGTCTTATTTTGACATTGTGCCTAAAATTCCAGCTTCACACATCAACATCCTGTCCACCACCACCACTTCCCGGCGCCCAGATCAAAACACAGTGAACAGGACAAAGCATCAGTGTTAATGACGGAATCCACTTCAATAACAAACGCACGTCGGTGCTTAGTCCCTTGATAACACAGTCCCTTTGTCGTCAGAGGTCAAGGGTCACGCACATCACGTAAGAGGACGCCTAAATATTTAACGGGCGCCTTTACGAGATGAATTCACTGAGATCAAAGGGTGCGGAGTAACAAGGGTCTATCGTTTTGTCATATCCTCATGTTCTAAAGGTAGTTAAGAAAGATTTTTGCGTCATCAATAGATAAAACATGCGCGAGAATCCGACTAAACTATCTCTGTGATCCTTGAAAATCGTCGCCTCGCTCCTCTCCCGGCCAATGGCTGTTATAGTCTCGGGACAACATTACCCATGATTAAGTTTTCATGACACCTTCACCCTTACCGCTGTTCCTTTACTCTTAACGCTTTGACTGTTATGGCCTATGGTTTGAAGGAGTGTTATGGTACAAATTCAGAGTATGATAACAGTCCCAGAAAAAAAATTCACGGAGTACCTCAAGCATTTAAGTATCGAGTTTTACTTTTGTTCTGTAAAATCGAGAAGACCCACTCAAATGACATTATTATTAGCAGCCAAAAATTTAAATACTATACAAGACTTTAACCTACTAAAAAACAAACACCGAAATAAAATATAAAGATGACATAAGAAGTTTTTGCTGGAATGGCTTGAAATGAACGGCAACGAACAGAGATGAAAGAAAAAAAAGATAGGGAGAGGCTCAGTCCTGCAGTGGAATTACAGAAACTGATGACGATAATGAGACGCTAAGTTGGGGATGAATCCTCTTTAATCTTTGATGGTTAATAATTAACCTGCTGCCTCGGCCCCTGCCTAACCACTCTCTCTCTCTCTCTCTCTCTCTCTCTCTCTCTTCTCTCTCTCTCTCTCTCTCTCTCTCTCTCTCTCTCTCTCTCTCTCTCTCTCTCTCTCTTCTCTCTCTCTCTCTCTCTCTCTCTCTCTCTCTCTCTCTCTCTCTCTCTCACACACACACACACACACACACACACACACACACACACCGCACCGCACCACACCACACCACACCACACACACACACACACACACACAACCAGCCGTTCATTACCTCATTTAACCTCTCGCTCGTAATACTTACACAGCTCCTAAGTGAAAAAAGAACAGTGATGACGCAACATTTGAAATCCTTATCTGATTTCAAGCAACAAACGACGACCTGAAGCTCTTGAAATGACCTATGCTATCACATCCCATCCGCCACGCCCACGACGCGCCGCCAGTCCCCGAGTTGCCTGGCGTCACCACACAATAAGGAGACTCGCATCTAATCGCAGCTTGATCCCCGTCGAGCCACGTACCTCTCTTGGGTATTGGGAGGCCGTGTGATTGTCGCCTGCTAACCTTTCCCTCGATGCAGATACTTTTAAATGGGACTGCACTCTCTTAATTCGTCTATATGCTTTTCCCTCAAAAATCACAAGGATCCAGTCATTGACACTAAAAACGAGGCTGAAAAGTCGAGGAGCAGCAAGTGGCAGAAGCATGTTTAAGTTCAGATGAGAGCGAGGGGTGAGTGAAAAACGGGCGAGGCGTGGGAGGAAAGAGGAGGGACGAGGACCAGAGTGCTGAGTGTTGAGTGGAAGGTGTGACGGGCACAGGCATAGCAGAACGTGAACTAGGAAGGAGTAGGTGTTCGAACTGAAGAGGAAGAGTCACGGAGAGAGAAAAATAAAGATGAATGTGTACTCGCATCATTGTTGAGTTGAGGTTTTGACAGACTGACAGAGGCACCTCACCTCCGTAATGCTAGAGTTAACCAGTATTCACAACTTTTCAGTGGCACTGGTTAACTCTTGAACTCCCTGCCTGCTTCTGTACTCGTATTTCCCCCTACCTATAACTTTATTTATTTATTTATTTATTTTTTTCAAGAGGGAGGTCTCAAGAAACTTCTCTAATTCTGAATAATATTTTTTTACCCTTTTTTTAGGGACTGGCAACTCAATGTTTTTTTTTTTTTTCATATAAGTCTGTGTTACCCTTGGCCAGTACCCTTTTACATAAATAAATACAGCTCGTTCGCTAAAAAAGGAAGGAGTGCTCGGACTGAAGAGGAAGAGGCGTGGGAGGGAAAAGAATGATGGAGCAAGAACGGAGTTGAGGATTTGACGGGATAAGGGGCGAGGCGTAGAGAAGGGCGAGGACTACAAAGGAGAAAGCGTGGGCGAGTGGAGAGGGAAGAGAGCGAAGTGCGTGGGGTTGATGGAACAGGTAAGGGCGAGAATCAGTCTCATGCCGTATAGACTCGTCCCCCTTAAGCTTTTTCCCCTCGAGTCCCGATCATGTTACGTATGAATCTGTGAAATTGCTGTGAAATAATCCAGGTTTACACAGGGCGGGTGTAAGACGGAGTGTTGGCCAAGTAGGAAGAGGAGAATGAAGGAATGTGGATGAGGAAAAATGGGAGTGATTATCGTGTTAGTCTATGATCATACGCCACCCCTTCCCATCACCTTTCAGTGGCAAAAGGTATATTTACAAAGCTGCCGTGAGATCGTGTGCTTAAGAAATGATTTTACGTAAAGGAGTATTGGTGGTGGTTATCATTGATGTTTATAATGGTAGTGATTAATACCTATTAGTGGTGGAGTAGCAGTAGATTGGAATACATAGTTATAACAAATACCTTAGGAGCTTTTTGTCTGAAACGGAGTTCATCTACTTAACTAGGCACTACGTGGAGAAGCAAAATAGGGTAGAGTAGATAGAGCTGGTTAGGGGACAAGGAGTTTTGGGACTGCAAGGGCTTAGAGAGGTGGGGGTAGATGAAGATGAGTCGTTGTGGTGAAAGTAAGTCAAGAGGCTTGGGGTGCACTAAACTTCCACAAAAATAAATAAGCAAAGTGACAGATA